>NW_007247755.1:164669-230612 GCF_000164805.1 Carlito syrichta | reverse complement strand
GTCTGGGCGACGGAGTGAGACGCCAACTCAAAAAAAAAAAAAAAAAAAAAAATCTTTCACCAAAACCATCTTCCTGTATTTTATTATTATTATGAAGATAAGTCTAGTGTACTACAATATTTAAGACAAATTATCAATTTTCCTCATTAAGATATATTTAGAATAAACTGAACAGCATTTTTAATTTATTCAGAAGTTTTAATTACTCACTAAAATAAACCCAAATGTGTGCAAATTTTTTAAATTATAGATCTTTAATATATCCTGCACAAAGGGCAATTAAAAGTTACCTTACTATCGTCTGTACCTCAAACAAGGATATTACAAATAATCATAGTTTTTGCTCCAAGTGAGCTCTCATCTTTTCTATAAGATAATATAAATGTATCATCAGGGGCAAAATTATTTCAAAGACTGTCTTAAATAGCACACCATTTTTATCCTCTGTGTAAATATGTAGGGTACATATTAACTTTGTCTTTTATAATACATACTCAATATTTTTTCATAAAATATTTATAGTATACATAAAAGTACATCCAATTCAACTACAAAAATAGCATCACTATATATAAAGTTTTAGGTATACAGATTAGAAACACAGAAGCAATAATTGGTAATTTATAATTCTATCTTATCAACCAGAGTAGTTCTTAGCTAAGTAATCATCCTCCACCCAAATTACATACAGGGTGCATAATAGGTGGTAAATGTTTAAATATTATTTTATAGAACTACTTCAGCATGCAAAAATAAATAGGATAACAAATTTCAAAAGTTGTATTCAAATGTTGACATCTTAAAATTTGATAAAGTGTAATTTTATGACACATGTATTAAGAGCATACTTTTAAAATGGAAGCATATTTTTTTAATGGAAAAATTTAAAAAAAATTCATCCACATTGATCAAGTTGCTTATTAATCCCATGGTTTTTCAGTGTCCAAGATGGAAGCTCTACTTGGAGGAGTTGCTGAAAGATTTAAGAGAAAAATCCACTCAGGCTAGGAGATATCCAAGTCAGGGCAAACTCTCAATAAAGCTTGGGATGCTCAGCATACAAGGATCAATATTAGTCCCCCGACTATTCTCTTTAAGCAGTAGTTGAGAAGTTTCCAAGTTTTGGAGGTATGCTTCTGCCCACTCTATCTTATCGATGGCCATAGAAAAGACATAGGAGTATTCTACGGGAGGAAGACTGGCATTGCCAGTTTCTATAATCAACTTGCATATATGCAATTGTTAATTTATTTTTTGAAAATAGCAAGAAATCAATGTTAAGACAAAGAAAAGAGTTGATTTCTCCACAACCTCAGTACTAAGTTATATCCAAATTCAGGCCAAATGTTTTTACACGCCAGTTATTTATTCAACATTAAATAATAAGAGAACACAAAACTGTTCATTCAACCTGGTTCATAACCTGGATGGAGTTCTAGCTTCCTGGTGTTTTTTTGTTTTTGTTTTTGTTTTGTTTTGTTTTACAGATGTTAGACCACACATTGAAAATATGGAGACAGATGCTGTCCATTTTGATGATAATATTTACTATAAAAAATTGGGAACAGCAACACAAAGAATTTGAAAATTACTGTCATTTGGAGGGTACAGTGACTTTAGCATAAATTAAAGTGTGTGCTTTTTTAATGCACAGACAATTTTGATTTGGGTATTTTTTTTCAGGTCACACATGCCTTGAAATGAATCATTCTAAAGTGAAAAGGTCAACTATCAAGGTGCCCTGTGTATGTCTTTCTGACTGCATCTACTCTGAAGTGTAGCCTTTGCTTTTCCCTAATAAAATATACAGTGGAATATTCCAAAAGAAGAGAGGCAAAGGGCCTTGTGAAGCAAAGGAAAGTCCCTTACTCTGAGAAAATTAGATTATTCACCATTTTAGAGAAGGTTATCAGTTTTGTTGTTTAAACAGTTTTATTTAGTAGTGTTGATCTACAAGGATTTGTTTTCTTAAATTAATGATAAAACTAAGTTATTGGCTTTCCAATGGCTTCACAAGTGGAAGAAATATGTTTTCTAGCACAGTGGCTTTACTATAAGGGATTGTGTTTTACATAATTTAGCTGATTTCTCAATTGTGTGTGTGTGTGTGTGTGTGTGTGTGTGTGTGTGTGTGTGTGGTAAATTATCTAGATTTGCTGCTGTTTTCAATCTCAAGATAATTTTCAATCTCAATCATGTGTAGGTCCAAATTTTGTCACAAACTCTTGTTTGATTGCATATCTCTTTAAATTATTTTTAACTATGTCAAGCAATGTTAACATATTTTCTAATTATGAGAACAGAAACACAAACAAAAATATATAACATTCAACATTCTATTTTTTCTATTTATATTAACTGCATATCAATTAAGGCTCAAAATCCCATGGAGAAAAAGTCAGATTTACCTGAACTAGAAAATAAGATGTGTGTTTATGGTGCTTTCCATATATATCTATAGATTTGTCTATATCTGACTAGTTATCATTATATATCTACTACAAAGTGGTAATTATCTCAATATTATATTAATACTTAATTTATTAATAAATTTCAGGTACCAGATTAAATGTCATTTACAAACACTGGGTTTGGCTCCCTGTTTCTCATTTCCCTTCACATAATATCTCTTTATCGCATGTATCGTGATGGTAATAATTTTATGTGATTATATTTTCACTATGTATTCCTTGCTGAATCAGTCATAAGCCATCTAAGGACAGAAAACTTATTTTTCTTTGCTGCATTTTCAATCTGATTGAAGTTCCAAGGTCAATAATTGATAATGAAAAAAGCTGCACACATAAATTCCCTAACCAGTATCTGTGACAATCTATGGTATCAAATATATTAGAAAAGTTTAAATCAGTCTCACTCAGTATCCGTGTGGCTATCTGGTTTAACTGTGCTAGATTTCTATATCCATTCCATTATAAATCAAATGATATTTTAAAAGTGTTTTTTCTTAGCTTAAAAAATCTTACTATGCACATTTTGTTAACTTAGTAAAGTTTGTCAAAGCAATATACACGCTCAAATCAAAACTATATCCTTAAGATTTAGGATTATATTTTGTGTTATACTATATTATAGTCTTTCTAATTTTACATAAAATTTATTTGTGAATGAATATAAATTATAAAAAGTGTAGAAAGTTCAATAAAAATATATAAATCTTTAAATATCATTTTTATTAACCCACAACACAAGTAAAAACATCTGCTAATATTTAGTTTATAGTACCAAGTTTGTTTGTTTTCTATCCTGTGAAACTATGTAGCAATCAATGTGGATATGAATAGTGGTTTATATTACCACATGAGATCATCCAGGGATGGAATGTGTGTGTGTGTATACATATGTACATACGTACATATACATATAGTCAAGCTTGTGTATATAGTTATATACATAAAATCATGGGAGTGGATAACACATAACATAGGCTGTAAGGCAATTTGCGTATTTGAATTTTTGTATCATGATTATAGCTTTTTTCATTTAAATTCACATTTTGAGTACTTTCTTGTGAAATTGATTTTAAAATAATTTTTGTGTTAAACATTTCATATTTTTCTCTTTCCTCATTTTAGACAATGCCAATTTATATAAAATCTCCATACAGCAAATGCTCCTCTTTCATAAAAAGGATTTTCCATTGATGAGTAGGTATTTATTGAATGTGGTGGTGAAATAACAATGAACTAAAATGACTTACTCTTGCCACTAGCTTCTTAAATATATTTATATTTTCAGTATAAACAGCTAAGTGTATTTCCAGTTCTTTAAATATTAATGCTATTCTTCTTTTGGTCCCAGGGATATGTGTTACCTACTATACAAAATCAATCAGCATCTTCCTTTCTTGTCATTTATTATATGTTACATTCTCTGCTTCAGAGTAGAAAGATAAGTGATATTAAAGGCAATATCAACATAAAGAATGTTGTGGTCATTTGTCAAGGCAAGATCAACATCACTTCTAGTTAACTTATTTGCCATACTAGTTCATGTGTCTTAGTCTGGTGTGCTACAAAACAATACCTGAAACTTGGTCATTTATAAATAGCATGAATTTATGTCTTGCAATTCTTGAGACTGGGAAGATCAAAACCAAGGTGCTGAAAGTTTTGGTGTCTTGAATGCTGTATCCTTAAAAGGCAGAAGAGAAGAAAGGTCAAAAGCCCTAGCTAGTTCTCTCCAGGCCTTCAGACAGGCACTAATCTCATCCATCTCTTAATATTATTGCATTCAAGCTTGAGTTTCTACATGAACTTTGCAGGGAGTGCAAACAAACCATAGCAGTTTTATATATATGGAGTGTGTGTGTGTGTGTGTGTGTGTGTGTGTGTGTGTGTGTGTGTGTTGTTTGCTTATTTGTTTCGTAATTTACTTTTTTTCCATGTGGCAAGCAATGTGTGGAAAGAAAAATTATCTTCACATTTTTGGGGGTGTGTAGTTTTGCATTTTGATTCGTTAATTTCTTTAAAATACTGACCATATATTAGGTACTACTTTATATACAGGGCTACATCAATAAATAGACAAAGAGTCTACATTATTAAAATAAAGGACATAATAACCACATATTAAACAAAATAAATTCAGGGAAAGTAAATGCTATGAATAAATATGGAAGAGGCTAATGTCATAGAAGACTATGGAAGGGTCTAACTTAGTAGAATCATCGAAGTAACTTCTATATTTGCAGTTGGAGCTGAGCTTCAAATGACAATAAAATAAGTAATCATTCAAAATTCTGAAAGATGAGCATACATGGAGGCTAAAGGAGACATATAATAATGGATGGCAGTTTCTGGAAAGCAAAAAACAAAAAATGAGTACAAAGGAAAGATAATTCAAGAGATATTCAAGCAGGAAAACAAGAATCAGACTAGGTAGATCATTGTCAATCAGGAAAAATTTTGGATTTTATATAAGATATAATAGGAAGAGAGTGTAGCTTTTAGGAAGAGTTGTGTCATGACCTCACACACATGCATATATAGAGGTGTGTGTGAGTATATATAAAAATACATTTATTTAAAAATATACATATATTGAGTTGACGCATAAGTTCATAGTTTTTTTGTTTTGTTTTGTTTTCTCATAGAATGCAAATGTCTCATAACGGTTAACTGGTCACCAAGTTCATCACATTTGCTAAATGTCAGGTTGACTGACATGGATCATAGTAGATTAAAGCATTTAAAGGATTTCATCAAAGCTAAATGGTCTTTCTGAATGTGAAGAATCACTCAGGTCAAAACTGCCCTCTGAAATGATCAAACCATTTTCTTGCTGAGCTATCCTGATGGCATTCTCTCCATACATGGCACACATGTTTTTAGCCACCTTCACTGCCTTTACTCCTCTGTTAAACTTAAACAGAAGACTGTTGAAAGGATTTATTTTATTCTACCAGGCACTCCATCTTTCGCTCACAAATAGCATTAACTTTCTTCAAATCTGCAAAATTAAGGTGTATTCACAAGCACAATATTGCCACTCGAAATCTGTCACTGGCAAATTACAAACAATAAACAAACTCTCAGCACCGTTGTGTTGCCATGACAAAAACAAATTCTGCGAACTTATCCATAAACCTAATAATACACACATATTTATGTTAATCTTTCTTTCTTTTTTTTCTTTTTTTGAGTTGAAATCTCACTCTGTCGCCCAGACTGGAGTGCAGTGGCCGCTCCCGGCCACCGCAACCTCGACCTTCTGGGCTCCGGCGATCCTTTCGTCTCACCCTTCCAAGTAGCCGGAATTACAGGCACGCACTACCACGCCCTGCTGATTTTTTTATTTATTATACAGATGAGGTCTCGCTGCCCAGGCGGGTCTCGAACCCGCGGCTCAGACTTTCTTAATGTTATGTAGAGAATGAACCATATGGTGGCCAAGTGTCAATACAGAGATAAGTTAAGATGTTTTAGCAGTAATTTGAACACGTGACAATGAATATTTAAATATCTGACTTACAGTATACAGGAATATTGAGAAATATCCAAATTCTTTGATGTATAAATTCTACTTTTTTAGAAATATATATTAAATATATAAATAATTATGGGTGTACTACAATAAGTTTTAAATAACAATACTTTAGTAATATTTAAATTAATAAGTTGTTAAACAATTTATATATTCAAAATAGACATTCAAAAATATTGTCATATGATCTAATATTATGTTTCCCACTAAAACTATGCTTCAAAGTTACATGCAATGACAGAAGATAATGTTTATGATATCTTACTAAAAATTAAAAATAGCTTGTATCTTAGATTTAAATATAATTGTATTTCACCTATGATTATGCCTATTGTTTTCCCTCAAATATTCTTAAAATGGTAAAAAAAGAATAAAGTAAGATATTAACTGATGAGATAAATTGTGCTTGTGATTCATCCCTACTGATGTTTTCTGTTTTATTTCCTTCATTTATTCATTTTCTATAATTGCTACTGCATGAATAGATCACAATATATTTGTATTTTATATTAGTATATATTTGTTGAATCGTTTCTTCCTACTAAATTTTTAATTAACAACAGATCTGTTACTGACATATTGATATGAAATACTTAACATATTTGGTTCTCAATCTAAGAGGGCATAAATAAATAAACATATATCAAGACTTTCTGATAATAGACAATAGAAAATTAGAAACTATTACCCTAAGAAAATCTAATAGATTAAAAAAAACAATTCTGAAATCGTCGGCTATCCATACAGAAAAAAGTAAGATCCTGACTCACAATATATTCACAATAAGTTAGACATTTTTTTTCAAAATGTAAGAAAAATATTTAAAATATATAGGAATATTATATATATTTATAAATATATATATAAAGTTATAATTAGGAAGGGGTTTCTTTTCCTAAACAACATAGCAGAAAATAAAAAAAAGGATTTCCTGAGATCTGCCCCCAATCCTCACAGTGTGAATAACAGAATCTGTGCAAGAGCTACATTCATATACATTCAAATAAGAATTCCAATAGGGCTCTTAATGGAGCTCAGAAGACTAGATATAATATTTATATGGAGATATAAGTATCAAACTATAGCCAAGACACTGGAGAAGAATTAGAACACACTGAGGGATTTGCCCTATTAGATATTCTGACATTGTTATGCTATATTTTATTAGATAAGTGGAATGTATACACATATCAGGGATGTATAGAACACCAAAAGTCAGTAACAGCACTGCTGTTAAACAAGACAAAACAAACCAAAACAAACAAACAAACAAACAAAAACCTGGGTAAGAAGAATGTAACCAACACAAATGTACTAATCATGTAGATAAATGTTTGTGATTCACTCATACAATGACAAATTATAAGTCTTAGAAAATGGCTAAATGAAAGAAATATAGCTACAGACATCAGTGTATCTGGATCTCAAATCCAATTATAGAATTTTTTTTAAAAAGGGCTTGATTATATTTGTAAAAAGTTGGAAAACTGGCAAAACATCAATCCATTTTTTTAGGAGTCATAATTAAATTATTGTCAAAATTCAAAAATACTTAACTCACATTTACAAAATAGCTATTTTTAACAGGAGGAAGGAAATTCTAACAAGGAGAGAGGTACTGACTGTGTTCTCTTTATTAATCTGTGTTGTGTTTTCACTGAGAATTTGTATCACATATTAGAAATATACTCACATTTTATGCACCTTTTTGTATGAATATTATAAAGTAAAGCATAGTAAGTTATTGATAGCTATGTATTTTAGTAAAAATATTGCATTCATATTTATGAAATTTCTTTTGTGTATCAACTTTAAAATATAAGTTGAATTTTAAATTTAAAAATTACATTGAATTTTAATTACAATAATAAAATGCAACGTGAATTAAATATAAGATTATTTTGCAATATGGAGATACTTATTTTACATAAATACATTTTAAATGACTGCTTATTAAGTCATAGAAATATGCATATCACAATTATTTGTGTGCTATAAATGCATAGCTACTTAGGAAACTGTAGAATTTTAACACTAGATAAGAACTGCAGGATTTCTATCCAATCATTATATATTTTCATAAGAAAACTGTGGTGGTTTCACTCACACATAAATCTAGATAACTGCTTTAAATTATAAATTTAAGTCTGACTCAAATTTGGTAAACAATAATTGTATAATTGTATGATCTATCAATGCACCTATGGACTATTTATCATATTACATTTAAGTATTGAACTAGTTAGAAAGTTAAATATTTTATTTTCAAACGATGAATAAAAATGTTCATATAATCTATTTTTATCCATCTATCTAAAAGTATTGACATTAAAAATAAATTTTCTAAAGATTTTTTTAGTTCATAAATGATATTTTAATATTAAAAGATAAATAGTGAGTAGACTAATTTCAGTTTTTAAATTTTTTTAAAGGCTAAATTTTTTTTTATCTTTCAACTTATTTTAAATGATTGAAAATCAATTTTTTTTAATAGGTCTTAATCTTTAACCATGTAAAAATACACACAAACACATGTGATCCTTTTTATTTTATCTTATTTTTTGAGTTATAGTCTCACTCTGTCACCCAGACTGGAGTGCAGTGGCGACTCCCTGCCACCACAGCCTCGACCTGCTGGGCTCCAGCGATCCTTCCAAGTAGCTGGAACTATAGGCACGTGTTACCACGACTGGCTAATTTTTTATTTTTTGTAGAGATGAAGTCTCACCAAGTTGCCCGGGCAGGTCTCAAACCCATGAGCTCAGACAATCCACTCACCTCAGCCTCCCAAAGGGCTGGGATTACAGGCTGAGTCACTGAGCCTGGCTACATGATCCTTTTTATGAGTATAAAATACACTCATTTTTAGTCCCTTTGTGTTACATTCAATTGTTTTTGTAATGTTATTGATTATTGTTATATAAAAACATTATTATTAAATATTAAAATATTAAATACTAATATTAAATTATATTATTTAGACTTATTAAATATTAAAATATTCCAAACTTTTTAAAATTTTCTATTCTTTCATTGCACTGTAACATAATAATTCATTTAATATTGTTTTATATCTTGTCTCCTAGTTTCAGTATTAACTTTTTTTTATTTTTACATCCATAAAAATAGTACAACACACAGAGAAACAAACATTAATTCATTTTGAGAGCATCTATTCAGAAAATTGCTACATCTTTGAATTCCAAAACAAAATAATATACTTGATATAGTAATTAATATTCTATGCTAAGATAGTAAATATTTAGTCAAATAAATGTTTTTCATTTTTATTAGTTTTTTACAGAAAATAATTCATTTTTAATTACCTTTTAAGTGTAACCCTTCTATATAACTAGTACACTGAAGACTGTGAAATAGTAAAACATTACATTTAAATAAATAACTGTCCTAAAGTTATGAATCAGAAACAGAATAGTTTGGTGGAACTTTCTAGTAAGTTTTATAAGGAAGGCAGAGTGCAAACATTGGACAGAAGATGAAAATGCAATCAAAAGTTGCCAGTCTTCAGGTTTGATAATTTGATAGTTGTATTAGTCAGAATTCTACAGAAAAATAAATAAAAAATTATGAGAGAGAGAGAGAGAGAGAGAGAGAGAGAGAGAGAGAGAGAGTGTGTGTGTGTGTGTGTGTGTGTGTGTGTGTGTGTGTGTGTGTTCAGGTTTCTTTGGAGAAGGCTGTGAGAAAAATTAACTGTATAAATTTGTAATAGTATACCAGAGTCCTTCCTTGAGGGAACTCATATTCCTTTTCGTTCAGTGGCTTCTGGGTCTGTAAACTGGGTTCATGTCTGAAAATTGATTGAGGCATTATAATTCTCTGTTTTATGATTTGAGTTAGACTTTTGTTCACTTGGCCAGAAAGTTTTCTGCTTAAACAGATAAAGCATAAATTTAGTTGTCTTCCTATTCATTTCACTTCTAGAAACACTATAATTAACTAGCCAATCCATGCATCTGGTTTTTACTTTGACTGTGCTGTGCATTATGGTAACCACATTCACATTGCTTTTGGAGACTGAGAGCTGCCACTTGGCCTGTACATCTCTGCATTCAATTATTTACCTTGCAATTAGGTTTTCCAATTTTGTGACTGCAGTTTTTACTGTAATGTCTGGCTTACAGAAAAGAATAATCCCTGAGCTCTTCAAGGATTTATAGAGTCCCCCCAAAATTTAATTTTCAAAGTATTTTGAAAGGTATGTCTTATGAACCCTCCCAGTGTGGATGGGTATGTCCTAAATGACAAACTTATTTTAACATTTCAGTTTTCTTAAGCTTTTTAATTCTCTCTTTCACACTAAGCCAGAGGAGATTGGACATTTTCAATTATGTCAAAGTAGGCCCTATTTTGACCCATTTCTCAGCCAGCTAACTAAACTGTTAGAGCCTTTTCTAACTCCCTTAGATCCAATACTAAGTTCAGACTCTCTGTTCAGTGAGCCCATATATAAATTCCAACTGCTTCAACTTTGTGTTCTTTACACTATTATTCCCACCCTTAGTCTCCATTTCCACACACATTCTCCAGATTTCTGACTGTAGAAAGTACAAAAAAAAAAGCAGTGTCTTTGTTGTGTTAAAATGTTGTGCATCTCCTCATGAATCACATGATGTCCCTTGTGTATATGTACCTGCTGAGACTTGAGTGTAGTTATAATTTTAGAAGTAAGGAGAGATAATAGGGGTTGCTTCTGAGAAAATCAGAATTGATTTATAAGGCAACTGCCTTAGAGGAAGTCATTCCTTTTTCCTTAGGCAATGGGGAGTTAATCTAGATAGAGGTGGAAAGGAGGAAATCAGTGTGGGTAGTGAGGCAGATACAGGTGGAGGTGAGGAGGCCACTTCAGGAAATGGAGAGATTTTCACTGTGATGAAGTGTGCAGTTCCACTGTGGGTGAAGAGGTTGTTCCACAGGGGATGGGGTAAATTCCTTCATCAGAATGTAAGGGCTCAAATCCCCTAGCTTGGGGTCTTTTCAAGTGATTGCATCTCAGTTTACAGGATTGCATTCTTTCCCTGTCAAGTCAACACTCTCACTTTCACGGTACACATCCTGGGAAACTGGGAGTTCAGGTTGCCTGGTTATTCAGCCATTGTAGGATAAGGAACTGTGTTTAATTTTCAGCAATTTTAGGTCTGAAGTTACAGGAGATAAGGCTTTACCTCAGGGAGCTCCCGGAGACTCATGTTATTTATTCAGACCTTGAGTTGGGAAAGTGAACAATTGAACTCTTCCTTTATTTTAACCACTTTGTCTGACAACATTAGGAACAACTAACCATTGTCCTTATGTTTCCTAGTTTTTTTTTTTTTATAAATGATCAAAAGTATATACAGAGTCACTTAGCTCCTTTATTTGTATAGATTTATTAGTAGTATTTAATGGAGATATTTTGTGTATCTCTATTGCTAGATCATGCTATGGACTATCAGTGCTTCCCTTAGAATAGTAAGGAAATGCTACATACTGGAAGTAGAGTTAGTGGCATCTTTAAATCTAATCAGATTAGATAACTAGTTCTACAAGCCCCAAAGCCAAATAAAAAAAAATTCATCCTTAAAGCTCTGTGTCCCGAGTATTACTCTAAATCTATATTAGTGATCTTTTGGGAAATCAAAATAAAAGCAATAGGAGACTATATATACAATACATGTACCTATACCTATTTCTATACTGAGGTACTTAGTTATGTGTTTCTGCTGTTCTATATTGTTACATGCATTTTATATAATCTCCGATTGATAAATATATAAATTATTGTAATTGGCTCATGCAATTATAAAGGCTGAGAAGTCTCATCATCTGCTGTCTGCAAGCTGGAGAACCAGGAAAACCAGTAGTGTAAGCTCCCAGACTGAGTCCAAAGGCCTGAGAACTGGGGGTAGCGTAGAGTGCAGGTGCTACTATTGTACATTCCAGTGTATGAAGGCCTGAGAACCAGGAACCATGAGCTCCAAGGGCAGGAGAAGATGGAGATCCCAGCTCAAGTAAAGATAGAGATAATTTTCCCTTTCTCAGTCTTTTTTTATTTAGGCCCTCAATGAAGTTGTTGATGCTTTTCTACTCTGGTGAGGGTGGATCTTATTTGGTCAGACTACTAATTCAAATGCTAATCTCATTCCAGACACATCCCCCAAATAATATTTCAATAGCTATTGGACATCTTTTAACTCAGCTAAGTTGACACATAAAATAATCATCACAATTGTCATTCCTGAATGACCATGTCTATATTATCAAGTCAATGTGTAACTGACAGACGGGTGTTTCCATAATGATGAGAGGAGAATATTCAGGGAGGAAAGGACAGAAAGTCATACTAGCAACATTTATATCAAATTTTGCCTAACAATGCAAGAGCAAATAGAAGAAATAAGAAAATCAAAAGGTGCACTCTGAGTTTATTTGTTTTTGTTTCTACTTCAGATCTTCAGATGAGGTAGTATTCTCATTTTAAAATCTAGCAAAAGTCTTATTTTTTAGCCTTGCAACCTTGAAATGTAAAAGGACCTATTGTAGGTAAATGATGCTGGAAAATACATCACTTCTCCATATAGATTAGAATCCTTTGAACACAAGTTAAACAGCACAAGATGTAAAATTAGGAACTAAAGCCTTGAAATAATCTTATTCAAGTGGGTAGTAAAAGTAATGGTAAACAATTCCAGACCCACTCGGAAAAAAGTAGATGAAATCATGTACAATGATCAAATAAGGATATCTTACTCTATTCTAATAGCATCATTTAAAAATTGGATTAAGTAGGAAATTATCAAGGGTTGATTGAGGCAAGTTATGAGCACCAGAGGACTTGAATGTTATCCAGCATATTTTGATGTCTTTTGGAAAGAGCTCCATAAAGTCACAGTTCTGGAAAAAGTATTGGATTCTGAGAAGGTTTTTATAAAAGAACCGTATAACAATGACTGGGCAGAATTTCAATTGCCTATACTGAGGTTTTAGATGTTATGTGGTTTAAGAGCATAGTAGTTAATTTATTGTTATAGAATTTCCAAGACATAACTGAAATAAAATCTGATTATTCAATATTCCTTGTAGAGGATATAAAATAAAAGGAAGAGTTTTCATGTTGAAAAACAGAAAAAAAAAATGAAAAAATACCTTTGATTTTCTGGTTTGGAAGCAATATAATGTCTGCTTCTTAAAAATGATTTAAGAAACTGTGACTGAAACATTTTAATCGGATTCAGTATGTGGACTCATCTGTTAGACTAATGTTAAGTTGTATTTAAATAATTTTAAAGAAATTTTATTTCAAACCCAAGTAAGAACTCAACGTGTTGGTAGTGGACACTTATGGACCCATCTGTGAGAAAGTGTGCAGAACAGCAGAAAGAAAGAAAAAAAGGAAAGAAAAAAAATTTTTTAAATGTTGACAAAAATAATACATATATATTCTTCAAAAGTGAATTGTGAGAGTGATTATTTATTTGATTAAATACTACATGCAGAGAGTCTATTATGCTGCATAATATTAGACAAATAAGAAACTGTTGAACATGCAGTATAATTCTATCATTAATGAGATTATTGAATAAATGAAGGGATCATATTCTTAAAAAAAAAAAAAAAAAGCAGAAATTTTGGAAGAATTTCCTGAGTCAGGAGTCACATACAATTATTACACGGTGGCATAATGGCAAAGCAACATATGAAACTAAATAGAAGCAAAAACAAACACACAAAGAAAATAGACCATATTCTCTTCATACAAATTCTTAACTGAATAGATTTGCAGATTATCTTTGAATTTTTTTTTTTTTACACTGAGAATAACTTGAAGGAGATTATGTGATTATTTGGAAGATAAAATGCCCCTTTTGTCACATAGAAACTTGTATCTCCAGTAAAGAAGTTTGATTTAATAGCAATTCATGACCCTAATTGAAACATTCATATTGTTTCCTTAAACATTTAGAGAACATTTGAATCTGTTGGTTTATATAAGAAGGTACCTTGAACCACACAAAACTGATTTTAAAATAATGAGACTCGTATTCTTGGAACATGATTTTGTGCAAGGCAAAATATTTGTTCACTGAAGTTTATGTTAGAGGATTTGGCAAACAAAGTTTAACCTTGCATTGAATAATAAGTTCCTGGAAACCTATGACTGTGGATTTTCCCTATTTAGATCGCAAATGCATTTTAGGATGCCCAACAAGAAATAAACACCATCCAACACACTAATCAGATAATTTACTAATTAGTTGTTAACATGTATCAAGATATTATCATTCACTAAGGCACTGTGATAAATTACTTAATTTGAACAACTAGTCTAAGCAAGGCCTCTCTCTTGTATTCCCAGCACTTTGGGAGAGTGAAGCAGTGAGAATTGCTTGAGACCAGGAGTTTGAGACTAGCCTGGGTAACATAGCAGGGCCCCCATCTTTAATGTAATAAAATAATAAAAATTATGATTTGAACAATTAGAGGTATCCATAGTGATATTATAGTTTATCCTTGAAAAACAGAGATTAGATCTGTCACTTGTCAACACAGTGAAATATCTGCATATAACTTTTGACTCACCCAGTACAAAACTACTAATAATCTACTGTTGACTGGAAGCCTTTCAATAAAATAAACAGCCAATTAACACATCTTTTGTATGTTATATGTATCATATACTGTATTCTTGCAATCAAGTGAGCTGGATTAAAAATGTTATAGAAAAAAATCATAAAACAGAGAACATATTTTTATTTACTAAACAGAAGTGAATCAACATAAGGGTGTTCTTCACCCTGGTTGGCTTCAGGTTGAGGAGACAGAAGAAAGAAGAAGAGCTGATCTTGCTGTCAGGGGTAGAAGCAGAGGCAGAAAAGGTGGAGGAGGTTGAATGGGAAGCATGAGAGGCAGGCACAATTTGTATATTGGTTATTTGAAAAATTTATGTATACATGCCTTTGCACAGTTGAAACCTACATTGTTAAAGGTTCAACAGAATTGGAAGAATTTATTAGAAAACACACTTTCGGGGTTTATTAGAAGAAAGAGATTGTGGTTGCAGGAAAGTTTTGATTGCAGGAAAATTTTGGTTTTTGGGAAGATTGGACTTTCATTGCCTCCAGCGTTGTGAAAAAAACATTTTTTTTTTCCAGTTATAGAGAGACCACACACAGTTTTTCACATTTTTTTTCTAAAAGACAAATTGTCTCCTCTGTGTTATTATCTCACCCCTCATTTTTATTACAATTGGATCCCGTTCATCCAGCTTTTTGAAACTAAAAGAGACAATTTTAGAGTTTATGTTGTCATCACGGTAATTTCATCTCACTGCTCTTAAATAAGACGGTTTTGCTTTTTCTCGTATGAAATTTGCCTTAAATGCATCTTCTGCAGCATGAGAAACTCAAGTTTGGGTTGCTTATACTTTTTTTAATGTTTCCCGTTATTTTGATAAATTTAGGTCTGTATACAAGGAAATTGGATGCATTGAAAACAAATTAATTACTTAACATATACTAGTAATCAACTCTCCCAAACGCCTTAATTTTAATGTATTTAAGCATAAGAAGGTCTATCTACCTCTGGTAAAGCTCATTTAACCTTTTTTTAAAAAGTCTGATTCAGGCACAGTGGCTCAAGCTTATAATCCCAGCACTTTGGGAGGCCTAGGAGAGAGGATTGTCTGAGCGCATGGGTTGGACATCATACCTCGTCTCTCCAATTAATCACAAAATTAGCCAGGCATGGTAGTGTGTGCCTTTATTTCCAGTACTTGGAAGGCTGGGGTGGAAGAATCACCAGAGCCCAGCAGGTCGATGCTGGAGTGGCCATGAGTGTGCCACTGCACTCCAGCTTGGGCGGCAGAATGAGACACCAACACACACACAAAAATCTGTACTGCAATAAGTGCTATTATTACTAATACTTTTGTTATACTGCTTTTATTATTGGTGTTTTTCTAGTGACATGGATAATTAAACATCAACACATTCTGTATATTTTAACATGCTTTGGATACATATTAAATTTTCTATATTTGACTCACACTTCTTCCATATCCCACATAGAAAGTAGTAACAGATATGACAGTGGAAATTAGAGCTAAAAGAAACCAATGACATAGCTGGAAATATATTTTCAGAGTTTCAGTAAAGTGAAAGATGTCTCTTGACAAAAATATTTTCAGTCATCTCTGTATTAAACAATCTACCAGTCAATCAATCAGAAGATGACATTGTGTCATAGAAATGTAGTTCAGGGAACTGTGATATATAACCTTACATCTATTTTAAATGTAACATGTTTTTAAAGTGAATTTCAGGTACCACTATGTTTAAGAAAAACACAAAGACAAATAACAAGTGTGGCTTATCTTTGAAGAACAAAGAAAAAATGTTATTGTGATAAGTAATAGCTCCAAATGAGCCATCAATATTATATATAATAGCTTTTATTGAAATAAAATATTTAGCAAGATTTTGATCTATACTATCAATTAGTGGTTTAAAATAGATTAGCTGTAATGTGAAATCTTGACACTTCAGTTAATACTGAGGTAGATACCAATGAATAAAAAAATGAACACCACTTATTCCATATGTGTTTACATATATATGTATATCCATATCTATCTATATATATATATTAGAATTACATGCATATGTTTCTAGATATGGCATGTATATTTATATATGTATATACATAAATTTATACAATAAAATATTCTAGTCTGTAAAATGAGCAAATTACTGACACGGTGTATCTTTAAAAAAATATTATGCTATTAGTGATGCAGTGTTTTCTCCCACGAGTTAGCAAGCTGAGCCTCCTAAGGAATGTTGTAGTTCCCCAGGGTTGTACTGTCAGCCTGAAATCCATGTGGTGACCAAGGACAAGCTAGGAAATACAGTGGCGCAGTGAGAACCCAGGGATACCCATAGCTGGTGCAGCCCCAAGGAGTGTATCAGCTTGCTTACTTTGGAGGTCACCAAGCCACGTCCTGAGAAGTGTTTACAGCTCTGCGAGTTCAGCCAGGGGCCAGTCCCCAAAAGTTGTTTATAACTCCAGTCATTTTCGTAGCTGGCAAACCAATCCCCAGAAGTGTTTATGCTCCAGTGGTTTGGTAGGCTAGCAAGCCAGGCTCCCAAGAAGTGTTGAAGCTCTTTCAGTTCAACAGGTCCAACTCTTCAGATCTGAAATGTGCAACTCTTCTAGTTCAGTAGCTCTTCTAATTCACCAGTTCTGGGCTGTTGTTGCGTGCCCAGGAAGAATGGGGGACACCAGAGAGTAAGCGAACATTTATTGGAAGATAAGAAAGTTCCCAGCAGGGGGAGGGAACCAGAAGGAGGATTGCCTGATGATGTCTCTGCTGTCAGGGGTTTATATAGTATTGAGAGCATGCTGATTGGTCGGCAGTAGCACCAATCAGAGAGAGGAATCATGGTGTGGGATTGAAATGCACCAATTGGGAGAAGGCTGAAAAGGGACCATGAAGAAGGAATGCATGAAAGGAGAAATTCATGGACCTGGAAATGGATGGGCTTATTCCAGTTTGTAGGGCTTACAGCAGATTTTTTTTACCAGGACCTGACCTAATCTATCTGCCTATCTGGTTACTTTCTTTCTTCTCTCTCCTTAGTATCAGATATTTATGAATAAAAATAAACCTATTCACCAACTTCATGTACACACAATAGAACCTTACACAAATAATTCATATCATGATGACATACCAATTGCAGAATTTTCAAAAGCTGATATATATCAATACTTTTCTGTGACTTTGCAGAAAAAATATGGTCAGCAAATGTCTCGTATACAAAAATAGCAAAACAGCATGCCTGTAATTATAATGCAGTGTCATATACATGTTTTATTTAATAATGCACATTGTTGTATTCTTAATAGTTGAAAATGTCCTGCATCAACAGTAACATAGTCTGACTTATGCTGTATTTTTCAATGGTAGGAAAAAAGTGTTCATTATTTCTATTCATTTCAGCCAATAATTAGGGCACCATAGATCAATTTCCTAATCATGGTCACATGATGACAGCAGACTGAGAGATGAAATCTCTTTTTACTATGAGTAGAAATCTGGCTTTTTATGTGTTTCTTATACATTGAAAAAGTACAATCAGTCTCTTCATGGAGTTATGACTAAATCAAGAGCCAAAATACAGAGGGTGCCAAAAAATTGTGTACATAGTTTAAGGGATGTTTTGTATGTATTACTTTTTGAAGTTGAATTTAATTATAGTGGCAATGTGTACTATGACATTTGCTCAATCGTGTTTCTGCCATTTTCTTTGACTGTCCTGCCAGTCACATGATAATGCTAGCATTCATTTGATTAATATAATCTTTAGAGCAAATATCATACTTAAAATGTGTACACATTTTTTGTCACCTCATACATAAAAAAGAAAACTAATTCATAAAATTAATGCATTCCTAAAATACATATGAAGAAATTCATAACTTACCACTAAATTTTTTCTCTTTACAATTCTTTCATTGCAATACAACAAAAAATATTGACCAAAAACACACATAAAATTGCCTTTCTCTACTTCCTAGTCCACTGTCTTCCCATGACCAATTTATCTGTGATGTGGACCAATTCAGTTTCCTTCCTAAGCAATTTTCTCTTTGGGGAGTTATCGTGTCCTTTTGGGTTGCTATAATAAACTACCTTAGAGTGAGTAACTGATGATATAATAGACATGTATCTCTCACAGTTCTGGAGGTTGGAAAGTTTCAGATTAAAGTACCAGCAACTTCAGTGTCTAATGAAGGTTCAATCTCTGCTTCAAAGATAACACTTACTGTTGCATCCCCATATTATGGTAGGGTAAAAAGAGCACACCCTTCAATCCCTTTTATAAGGGTACATTCCTTTGACGAAAGTCGATTCTTACTGACTCAATTCCCCAAAGACCCCACTTCCTAATAAGACTTCACTGGGTCTAGGTTCCAACAAATGAATTTTGGGGAGACAGCAACATTCAAACCATAACTGTCCATTTTCTGAGGTGGCATTAAAAATGTCTAGGAGCTGCTCTATTAAACATTACATTTTTATAGAACTAGGCAAAAGTGAGAAAGCAGATGCTTTTTTTACTTAACTGAGAAAAAGTAAAAAGTAGAACTACTTATACATTGAATTCAATTACTATTAATATGAATATCAAAAACATAAAATATATAGCCTATATGAATAATGGGATCTTTTCAGTTAACAGTGAAGGAAAGACTCCGTGTTAATAGAAGAAATGTTAAATTTTGGCAATAAACTTCAAACTCCAAATTTCTTAGTTTATTTTATAAAAATTTGACAAAATAAATAAGTATGGCAAAATAAGCATAGAGAAGTAATACAGCCCATTTTTTGTTTTCTACTGCAAGTTTTCTCTGTTCTCGATTACATATTTAACTTCAAATTTTTTCCTCTTTCAGATGTTTATATTTTCAATCACGTCTTCAGCACAAAATTAAACAAAAAGAGCTGACTGATCATTTTAAAGTAATCATTGCCTATATACTGTCATTCTTTAGATTTCATTTTAACCCAGATATCTTTTCTGAGTAAACAATCTAAAAATTTTTTTACAATCATGTTTCAGATCACCCCCAAATTTAAAAAGAATAATTAATTTGTTATGCCAACAAATCTAGAATAAAATGTATACTTTTCAATTTTAGCATTGGCAGCATTACTCATCAAATTATTAAAATCAGAAAATCCTTTCAAAAAATCTAAAATCAGAAAACATTACACTTTGAAAAAAATTCATATTTATGTATGTATGTATTTATTTATTTTGAAAGCAGGATTTATAAAGAGGACAGAAAAGCTCCCACAGCAGGAGGGGACCTGAAGGGGTTGCCCATGAAGTAGGGTCCGAGCGCTCAATTCACAGACCCAACACGAAATTATAATTAACAAAAAGAGAGGTTTATTAGCCGGTCGGCGACCACTTGCTGGACAGGCAAGTCCAAGACGAGGACCCCGCCTTTCAGCAGGGGCTGCCTTAAGTAGACCAAAACCACAAGCCGCCAAGTTTTAGTTCCTTGGCATTTTTTTCAAGCGGGCCAAACCACAGCATCCCGGTAGCCTAGATAACAGCCACTCAAGCAATGCCAGCAGGGTCAACAGAAGCAGAAGAAGCAAGCTAGGCAATGAAGTATAGCCAGCAGGTGCTGTTTTCTGTTTTTCTGAGAAACTACAAGCTTACTGTGGGAAAGGTCAGAGAACATTCTGAACTTAACTGCTGCCATATTTTCTCTAGGTACTAGGCTTTTAACATCTGTTTTTTCATTAAAATAGCCATTTCACATTCCCCCTTGGAGTTGTTCCTAGAGTTAAATCATTGACTCTTTGTACAGGGGGTTATAGAACCAGGGTTAAATCAGGCCATAATTTACAGAGGTCAAAATTAAAAACAGGTTGCCCGCTCCCGCTGTAGGTAGAGACTACAGTCCCAGTAACAGTGCTTCTTAATTCCCCAGAGTAGTTTCCTGCGGCATAGTGACACCGTGGATGAGGCTGATAGGCCTCATACCGGGGGAGGTCTATCAGGATTAAGGTTAAGAGACCGGCCCGCAAAAGTCTTATCTTTAGAGAATCTTCTCTGGTGGCTGGTTTGAGGATTTTCCATGTTACTAACGAATTTGGCTCCTCGCTAGTTTGGGTGTTTGCTCTTTTTATCTGCGAGTGATGGAATCAAGGACAGATACCGCTGACTTTTACTGCGGTTGGAGTCGCTCAAATTACCATTTGCGGAGCTTTTCACTTTGGGGTTAGAGCCTTTGTTTTGTGCCTTTTTACCCACACTTGGTCTCCGAGCTGGAATGGGTGTGAGTTTACTGGAACCGGCTTCTGGAAGGCGACCTGTACAGTTTCAGTCACAGCTTTTTGTACTTTTTGGAGTGCCTGTAGTGATTGAAGTAAATTATGGTTAGACAATTTTAATGCACTTTTTAAACCAATTTTTGGGAGTAACGGCGGGGGCTGACTGAAAAGAATTTCGAAGGGGTTAGGCCCTTGACGTAGGGGGTGCACCTTGCCCTTAGAAGGGTGTGGGGAAGGAGTGTTACCCACCCCTCACTGGTCTCTAGGGTTAATTTGGTTAAGGTTTCCTTAAGTTTTCAATTTATTCTTTTTACTTGCCCTGAACGTTGGGGATGGTGAGCACAATGCAATTTCCAATTTATCACCAAGGCTTTTGCAATGCCCTCCATGAGTTTGGAGACAAAGACTAGTACATTGTCTGATTCTATTGAAATAGGTAGACCATCACACCACCTCGGAATGATGTCATTTAGGAGTTTTTTTTAATTGTTACAGAAGCAGTTTCAGTTTTTGTAGGAAATGCTTCAACCCATCCAGAGTAGGTGTTTTACCAAAACCAATAGGTATTTATATTTAAATTGTCCAGGTTTAACTTCTGTAAAGCCTATTTTTCAATGTCTCCCAGGGGTTAGTCCCCTGTCTCGGACCCCCTGGATGGATACACGGACCTTAGTGACATTAGTCCGTTGATAGGGTATGCAGCCCTGGATGAGTTCTTGGGTTAACTGGTCCAGGTGAGGTAAGTAGAACTCCTTTCTCATGAGCTCAGTTAGTTTAGTTTTTCCTAAGTGGGTACCTTTGTGGAGTTGTCGCAGGAGCTTTTGTGGAGTTGTTGCAGGAGCTAAGACTCGAGGAAGGAAAGTTTTACCATCCTGGAGCCGCATTCATTCATTTGGATTTGTGGTTGCATTTAATTTTTGTACAGCACAGAGGTTTTCCTCTGTGTTGAAACTGGAGACTCACATAGAACCAGGGGAGGATGTGCCAGCAAACAGGTGACATTGTGGCGAGCAGCCTGTTTGGCTGCTTGATTTGCTTTTTTATTGCCAAGTGCCTCATTGGAATTTCCTGCAGTATAACTACCACCACGCCTGCATACCTGATTCCATCCTGCATGAAACTGCTGCCATTTGAGAAGAGAGTTAGGTCAGCTTTCATTTACAGACCATCTGTTAGGTTTGCTTGCAGTTTCTGGAGAAATTCAGTAATTTCAAAGCAGCTATGAAGGACCATGGTAGAGTACCCTTCTGGCAGCCGCATGGCAGGGTTCGGGCCTGTGATGTGCTGGAACTTGATGCATGGCTGGTCCAGAAGTAACGCTTGATACTGGATTATTTGAGTGTTGGATATCCACTTATCAGAGGCCCCTTGAAGGAGGTCATTCACCATGTGCATGGCTTGTAATAATTAGATCCTGCGCCAGAGTTAGTTTGTCTGAGTCCTTTACCAGTATGGCTATGGCTACAATGGCCTGCAGTCAGGCTGGCCATCCTGATGCTACTGGATTTAATTTCTTTGACAAGTAAGCTACTGGCCTGTTCCATGGGCCTAGTTTTTGAGTTATGACTTCCTGGGCAATTCCCTTTTTTTTTATTCCACGAAGAGGTGGAAGGGCTTCCCAATGTCCAGTAGGGCCAAGGCCAGAGCAGACATTAAAGCACTTTTTAAAGCCCGAAAGGCTTGTTCCCCTTCTCGAGTTCATTGGAATTTGTCCTCTGGCCTTTTGTAATGTTATATAGAGGTTTAGCAAGCTTTGCGAACCTTGGGAGTTATCGCCAGCAATACCCACAGCCCCCAGGAATTTCCTAGTTTGCCTTTTGGTTTTCAGGGCTGGGATATTAGCTATGGCCTGGATTCACTGGCCAGACAGAGTTCTCCTACCTTTTTGGATGACATACCCAAGGTAGACAGCTGTGGGCATGCAGAGCTGGGTCTTTTTGCTGACATTCGGTACTCTAGGGCTTGAAGCTCTCCAGCAGATGCTTAGTAGCATGCAGGCAGTTTCTTTCTGACTTGGCTGCTATGAGTAGGTCGTCTACATATTGTAGCAGAGTTATTTCAGAGTGATGATGCCAGTAAGCCTGGAGATCTCAATGAAGGGCTTCATCGAATAAAGTGGGGCAGGGTATTGACAGAGCCATGGCCCCATCAGTCAGTCTGTAATTGGAGAACTGGAGTAGGCTGCAGCATTGGTGAGTGTGAACACCCTGGCCATGGTGGCTTGTCAGGGCAGTCTTTTTTCCAATGTTCCAGTTTTTTGCAGTATGCACATTGGTCTTTGCCCAAAGGGGACCTTCTCCCAGTACCTTTTCCTTTGCTTTTCCCTGCCTGCTGTTTTGGCCTTGCTATCCCCGAAGCTGTAACCACTACTTTAGCCAATTTTTTAGCTTGTTTATCCTCAAGAGAGTTTCTGCTGTTATATACCTTTTGGACTACCTTTGTTAGCTCTGATAAACTTTTTCCTTCAAATCCGTCAATTTTCTGTAATTTCTTTCTTATGTTAGGGGCCGATTGGGAGACAAAATCTATAACTAACACTCTCCAGTTTACTGGGACCTCTGGGTCTATCAGGGTATACATCCAATAAGCTTCCATGAGTTCCAGAAAAGCCATGGGAGACTCCTGTGGGCCCTGAATAACTTCACTCACCTTAGACAAATCTGAGGAGTGCCTAGTGGCGGCCCAGAGACCCCCCAACAGAGTCCAGTGAAAGATTGTGAGACACTCCCTACCACGATCAGTGTTAGGATCCCAGCTTGGCCTGTCAGAGGGGAAGACATGTTCTAGGCATGCATGCTCTGCTGGCCTGCCCTCAGGCCCCAGGACCTACTTTTTTGCCTGCGGCCAGATCCACTTTCTTTTTTTTCCATGGTAAAAAGAGCCTGGAGGAGTTGTTGGCAGTCATCCCACATGTTTCTAGGAGAGACATGAGACTCTGGGGTTTTCAGAGAATGACGGGTTTTGATTTTCCAGTTGTAAAGGTCACTGGTAGAAAAAGGGTTATAAACCATAAAGGGTTGGGCTCCTGTTCCACCCACGTCCACCCCGAGGGCTTTGTCACAGAGAGAGGATTGCCAACATCTGTGTCCCTGAGCCTCCTGAAGATGAATCTGGGCTCATTGGCTGGTGAGAGGCTGTTAGACCTCCTGAGGGAGACTGGGGAAGAGTGGGGTAGAGGGGTTGGTAGGAAGAACCACTTTTGGTATGTGCTAGACTAAGAATTTCCTGTGCACCTTGTCCTCGACCTGCCACAGGATATGGTGGGGGAGGCTCGTCATCCTCCGGCAGGTTCAGGAGGATTGGAGGCCTGGTCTTGGGAGTTTCCTGTAGGGCTAGAATATGAGAAGAATTATTATTTTTTTTTTTAGCTTTTTTCATCCTGGCAGCTGTTGCATGACCAGGAGATACCAGGCAGTGATGTACAGAACCTGGTCCGGGTGGAGCCAATAGACAAACCACTGAACCTTCTCCATTACTGTGGTGTTAAAGGTTTCCTCTGAAGGCCAGCTACAATTAGGAAAAGTCAGCCACTTGAGGGAACAGAAGGTGGTTAGTTGGTTCACTTACCTTTATTTACTTGGTCATGTGATTGTTGAGCTGCATTCTGAAAATCTTTAAGATGGCATAAGACCAATTGTCATGACACTGATTGCATTGCAATGACAGAGACAACAGTTACAAACAGAGACAACAGTTACAAACAGAAAACACAACAAAACAAGAATAAAGTTCAGACACAGAGACCTGATGGACCAAGGGCAAAACCGGAGGGCCCAGTGATATCTCACTGGGACCCTGGACTCAGGAATTAGTGCTACGTCCAGCTTTCCTGGAGGTCCAAACAGAAGTGCACACACAGAAACCTGACTTTAATAAACCTCTCTGAGAGCTCCAGGGGCATTGTGAGTCTGCCAGAGACGACAAACACCGAGCCCGTCCAGCAGTTGGCTGCCTGAGAGTCTATAGGACACCAGGCCCATCCAGTAGCTAGCCACTCGAGTGTGTGTCTGCCTGCCAGAGATGATGAACACAGAACCTGTCTGGCAGTCAGCCACCTGAGAGTCCGTAGGACACCAAGGCCATCTGGCAGCCAGCTGCTCAAGTGCTAATTTTGTGAACACCGAGCCCATTAGCCCATCAGCCACCTGAGAGTCTGCAGAACACCAGGCCCATCTGGCAGTTGGTCACGCGAGTGTTCATGGGAACACAGGCTTACAGGCTCACAAGGCCAGTCAGTTTAAAAGACTGTGGATTAAGCGCTGGGAATCCCGGACGAGCCCCCAAATGAAGTAGGGTCCGAGTACTCAATTCACAGACACCAACATGAAATTATAATTAACAAAAAGAGAGGTTTATTAACCAGCTGGTGACCACTCGCTGGACATGCAAGTCCAAGACAAGGGCCCCGCCTTGCAGCAGGGGCTGCCTTAAGTAGGCCAAAACCACAAGCCGCCAAGTTTTAGTTCCTTGGCATTTTTTTCAAGCGGGCCAAACCACAGCATCCTGGTAGCCTAGATAACAATCACCCAAGCAACGCCAGCAGGGTTTACAGAAGCAGAAGAAGCAAGTTAGGCAATCAAGCATAGCCAGCAGGTGCTGTTTTCTGTTTTTCTGAGAAACTACAAGCTTACTGTGTGAAAGGTCAGGGAACATTCTGAACTTAACTGTTACCATATTTTCTCTAGGTACTAGGCTTTTAACATGTGTTTTTTCATTAAAATAGCCATTTCACACCCAGATTTTTTTTTTTTGAATCAGAAAACATTTATCTCTATTGTTTGCCAGTATCAAAACAATCAATTTTTCCATTACTCTCTCCATAACCTTTGTTTACCTCCATCATCTTATTCTATTGGGGTCATGTCCCTCATCTGCTTAGTTACTTAATTTTTTCCCATTTTTCTTAGTATTTAAGACTAGACTCTTTAACTTAAAATCATCTCAGATACGGCCTTTTGTTTTCATCTTTATTTTATACCTCACCTTCTGTTTTCATCTTTATTTTATGCCTCACCTTCTAATTTATAACTATATTATATTTCATTTATTTATGCATATATACTATGATCTATCTCAACCAAGGGCCATTTTTCTTGTCCTTATCACCTAGAAAAGAAAAATAATACATGCTGAGAACTTTTCCTTTGTTACATGAACTAAACTTGCTAAGTTTGAGATTTTCTTGGACTTTGATTTGTTTTTGGTCTTTGGAACTACAGCATGTAGATTTTCTTATCATGTCAGAACTTTCCTCATATATGCAGTTATAAGATGTAAGAATCTGGTATGGACTTAGAAAGAAAAGATAAAGGCCTTTCAGTTTGGTTTGAAGACCACCTTGGGTGTTTCCCAGTAATGAGTGAAAGTGTCTTATAGTCTGGCATAGTTTACCAGTGGATTCTTATATTATGCTTAGGACAAAGACTCAAAATAACTCAGGTAATTTTTATATATTGCATTATTTTAGCATGTACTCCTTGAGAGCTTCCAGAAAAAAGTAATATCGTATCAGAATTTGCTGTTTTGTTCACACCGTTTTTGTCTATTTCACTCTGCAGTCTCAATTCATAGCATTCTTTGTACAATGTTACTTTAACAAGGCTTCCTTCTGAGTAAATGTGGTAATGGTAACTTAAGGTCCTTTTTATTTTTGTGATTTTAGTGATTACTTTTACTTCAATTGCCTCAATTCAATGGTTTTCAAAATTAATTTTTGCACCTTTTCAAATCATTCTATTACCTATGCTGGAATTCATTTTTCCTGTATTCTTAAATCTTTAGTTTCCAGTTCAGCATCTGGTGTACTACTTTCAGCTTAGAAATCTGAATTTCATCCTCCAAAAATAAAAGAAAGGGACAATGCTATCCTATTTCAGTGGGCATTCGGTAGTAGATATTTAAAAATAAATGTGACATTTTGTAACCATGTAAAAGCTACAATTCGAATGACATCAAAAGGTACATACACATCTGGAACATGACTATTTTCTCAGAGATCCCTGTATAATTCAGACCCACTTATGTCAGCCTATGATGCTATGATTCTTCCCTAGACCCGTGATCTGCCTATGTAACTATCCTAAAATCTAAACAAATGAGCAACTCCCCAAGATTTAGTGCTTGGTTCATAGGGAAGAGAGGGAAGCCAGGTTGAAGATAGAGCTGGAATAGAATAATCTCAAAACCAGTACAGGGATACAAGCTTAAGGGTTTTTTAATTAGCTGAAGATAAATCATAGTCCAAAAAGTCATTTATAGATGATGAGCAGCTAAAGAAAGTATGTTGATTTTAAAGTGAGTCATCAGAGAGCTCTGCAGTTGAGTTTTGCTGAGTTTGTCACCTTTTCAACATGAATGCCAGCCTCTGCTAGAACATAATGAATGTATTTCATGTAAAAGACCAGATAAAAAATCAATATTAAGGTGTTAAAATTTAATTACTTAAAATTCTCCTGCTATTAATTTTGCATCTATCTAGCACACACCATCCTGGCTTAGCTGGCATGCTTATATAAGACAAAAACATTCTCACATCACTCTCCTTCAAAATACAGTATAATGTGACTGAAGAAAATGAAACACCATTAGTAAGTATCAAATAGACACTATCTCTCTGCCAGTATTACTAAAGCAAATATGAACTGCACTTCTGCTATAACTATTTAATCCCTCTTTCAATATGACATGTCTCTTAGTTGCTATACCAATTGCTTTGCAAACAGTGAACGGTTTACTGATTATATAAATTATCCTGGTATGTCAGCTTTCCAAATCACATACAAATTTTAACAAATGGGGTAAAAATATCCATTAATAACATTTCCTTCACTTTATGAACAGAACTAAACATGTTTTTTGAAAATTCCAATGAGTAAAATTTTTTTAAAACTTAATTCTAAACCTAGTAGTGGTAGAAATGTCTTCCAAGTAGAAAGATGTAACATTACGTAGAATACTTTTTCAAGAAACATTCTGCATTTTTATTCATTTATATAGGTATAGAATTATTTTCAATATAATTCATCTCTATTTTAAAACATTCAACCTGCTTGCATAGTTTGCATTCATATGTAAGCAAGTTTAAATTTAGCAGCAACTCAGGAGGTTAATCATGAGCAATTATATTGTGCATCTGCCCCCATACTTGTAAACTTCTAAAACGGTATATTCAAAATCTGCTTTCCTGTTATTGAGATAAAATATATTTAAAATCATACTCTAGGTTGCTTTAAAAAGTCTGCAATAGAAAAACCATTTTGCTCACAAATGATTGCATGATACTCTTTTGAAACATATTTTTGACCTATGCCCCTTTTCAACCTACTTAACACTTTCACATGCTCCATCTTTATTTTCATTATAACATTTATCTTTACCTCTCCTTTGGCTGCGGCAAATCATTTTTGCATTCTGTGTCTGTATTATTGAACAGGAATCTATTGAGTACTTTCTATGCACAACCTAATATTTACTTTTTTATGGAATATGAAAGGTCAAAGGAAATATGACTTCTATACTTGCCTCTGAATACAAGCAAATTTTAGTAGATGAAACAATAATATTTTCAACATCTTAGCGGTACTCCATTCCCTCTGTAAACAAGGTATTGCAATGGTGGCACTGTTGACAGACAATTCCTTGTAGGGGAATGTCCTGTGCACCATAGGGTGTTTAGCAGCATCCCTACCTTCTACCCACCAAATGTCAAAATCACCCCTTCCCTTGAACAGCTGTACCAATAAAAACTGTCTCCCCAAAAAGCCAAACAAATCTACTTCTCTGTCTTCATGATCTCATTCCCATGTATGTATATTCTTATAGAACAATATAATATAGCTATGCACACAAATACACAAACATTCTCAAAATCACATTTTTCTCTTTCAGTAACATGTGCATGTGTACAAGTGTATGCTATGGTACATTTCTAAAAAAACCCAAATGTTTCCGATGAGAAAAAAAAAATTCCTATTTGAGAGCCACTACCTTGTACATATTCTGTCTAGTATCCAGAACCCTCTTAGAGTATCCAAACCCCCTGGAAAGACACACACCTATCTTCATGATAAGTTGCATGTTTACCAAGATTCAGCAAGTTTTCACAAAATGACTCAAGTCCATTTTACTGCTCTTTTTAATTATATGAACTAATTAAATAAGTACATAAAGATCATTAGAAAGAGTTTATATGAAGAAAGTTAAATACTTTGGAAAGAATAAAAGTGAATCAAAATAATTACTGTCAAGATAGTGTGAAACATGTATAAGTTGTGATTGAGAGGAAAAGGTTGGTTATAAACTCAAAGGAATATGAGGTTCAAATATTGCTAAAAATGTGGTTAAATTTTCTCCCTATTTCATGAGAAAATTCTGTTGTAACAAAATAAGTTACTAAACAAGTGTTCTGGATATATAAAAAAGACAACATGAAACTCCACTGAGTATGAATCTCTATACTTAAAGACTTTGGTCAACATTAAGAGAATGGAATATTTGTGGGCATGTTAAGTCGACTTAAATAATCATCTTTTTTAAAATTGAAGAATATTCACTTAAATCAACTTTTTAAATCAACAACTTAAGTATACTTTTTAATCAAAACTATAATTTAAGAAAAATTCTGAGGATTTGTCAATTTAAAAAATAATAAAATGGGTTGGGCTCGGTGGTTCAGCCTGTAATCCCATGCTTTGGGAGGCTGCGGTGAGTGGATTGCCTGAGCCCGCGAGTTCGAGACCCGCCTGGGCAACTTGGCGAGGCATCATCTCTACAATAAATAAAAAAATTAGCTGGGCATGGTAGCACATGCCTGTAGTTCCAGCTACTTGGAAGGCTGAGGCAGAAGGATAGCTGGAGCCCAGCAGGGCAAGGCTGTGGTGACCGAGAGCGGCCACTGCACTCCAGTCTGGGTGACAGAGTGAGACTCCAACTCAGAAAAAAAGAAATAATAATAATAATAAAATGAAGTGATTGAACCAGAGAGCAAAATTACATTTTACTGGGAAAACTTAAGATTAGGGCCTTCAAACATTTGTTCTCCAGAGAAGACAATGCCACAGCTTTTCTTTTATCTTTTGTATCTTTTTCCATTTACAAATATAGGCTATCGTTTTAAAAATTTAAATTAATCTAAAATATATAGAAACAAATCTACTTCTCTGTCTTCATGACCTCATTCCCATGCATATATATTCCTGTAGAACAATATAATACAGCTATGCACACAAATACACAAACATTCTCAAACACATTTTTCTCTTTCAGTAGCATGTGCATGCATACAAGTGTATGTTATGGTACATTTCCTTGTGCATATATAATATTTAAAATATATACTTTATATTATAAAATGCATTATATATATACACACACATTACATGTGTTATAAAAAAGAACAGAATTTACACATTGCCCTATAACTATCTAAACACATACATAACATATAGCATAATTTTACACTAGTACACGCACATCTTTTTTAATGCTGCTTAGCTGTTAATTATATAGATTCTTATACATATATATTCTATATTAGTTACATATTATATATATTTTTATATATATATATATATATATATATATATATATATACACCCACACATACACATATACACATATATATGTCATGGGTGTTATATATTTAACCTCCCTTCCGCTGATAAGTTTTTAAGTGCCATTTTTTGCCTTTACGAACAATTGGGACATGTTTATCCTTGCCAATAAATTATACTAACTCTGTTGGAAAGATTCCTTGTATTGAAATCATCACAGAGTTTTCAGGCTCCTGTCCGATTCTTTTTAGCTCTGGTCTTCTAATCTTGCTTCTCTTTGAACGTCTGGATTTCAGTTAGAATTTATCATAGGGACAGAATTATGGAACTAGCCTTGAAGATGAGAAGGCCAAGGAATAGGAACCCCACCATTAGGAGAGCTTCCCCACTCTCCCCATCCCCTTTTCCATTAATCTGTCATTCTTCACTTAAAGGAGTGCTAGAACACATGTGTACCAATGCTCAATCCTCCATCCTTACGTCTAAGTCTGGCTTGTCAGCTGTGAAGGTCACATTCAGTGTTTACTTGCATGTTTAATCCCATCTGAGGTCTCCCATTTTACTCACCTGATAAACAAATAAAAAGCCACACTGATCAAAGAGTGCCTGGTACTGCGATCTCACTCAGTGGCCTCACGATCTGGGAAGTGCAATTCCTTTGACTGATGCATTGGACCACTTCCAGGAATCTTTCTGTATTTCTGCCCTTGGGACCACTTGTAATGAAGCAGTGTTGCTTCATCCTGCCTTGCTCCTTTGTGCCTTTTAATTAGCCCAGGGTCACAACACTCTGCTAGATAACACAGTGCATTTCTCACATTATGAGATGTAAAATCCCAAATTGTCAAATAAGGGAACTAATGATCTTTGAACCAAACAGACTGGCAATTTTGTTTTGAGCGGGATATACCAGTAACCATCTGGGGTTATTTTAAAGGCTTCATCTGTCTTCTCAGCACCTTCAACTTAGCAATATTAATGCTAGGTGGTTCTTATGTTAGCTTCATTCCTATCAAACCAAGAGCAAAGGTTAATTCCTTTTCTGGCCTTTGTGCTTTGACAAGTGAACACACTGAATATTAAATGAATAAAAATGACTAATCATTGCCTTTCTTTATATATTTAGTGAGAGTTACCATGTGAACAAATATTATAACCTTTCTTTTCTGTTCTTTTAATAGAATCATTAATAACACTAGGTAAAATGAAAGTATACAACAGTGTAATGTTTTTTCTTCATGCTAATTATATTGTCAGCTTTTTGTCTGAGTATATAATTGGTTCCAGCAGCAACCCGTATTGTAGTGCTTTGTTTGGGAGTTTTGTTTATGGCAACCCAGAAGAGAACACAACCATGGTAGCTGGTTTTACTAATCAGATAATTCAATGTAAAAATGTCTCAATATTACATTGACTGACTATGACACACATAATCAATGTTACATTGGCTAACTACTGAAATTACAAGCACTACTGAGGCAACACTAGGAGATTGCCAGATTCTGAAGTTTATTGACCTAGTCCAGTATTTTGCAAATTTGAGAACATGTGTGATTGATAATTTATCTGTGTCCCCAAGTCTGTGGATCATTGTGACAAGCATCAATGTGGTCACCTTTAGTGACTAGTTAGTGCCCCAAACACAAACATGAACACTGCAACTTCCTGACAGTACTTCGTTTAACATAGTAAAATCTATAATACCACAGTATATAGAATGTGTGTGTGTGTGTGTGTGTGTGTGTGTATCTGTGATTACAAAACTGAAAGCATGACACTATGTTCTACTTCCTTAAACAATGACCACAATGGCCTTATGGTTTTCCTCAGCTTGACTAAACTTTAGACAGACTTCTTCCTGACTGTCAGTCCTTAACCATTTTATTTCTTAAAGCATTTGCTTTAGGAAACTTGCAGTTGCTTATTTTTTATTTGTCCTGTAAATGTAAATCTACAATCCAGGAATTTTTTTTTACAATGAGGGAACTATTCTCTTAATATGCACTCATCATGAAGTATAAAGTCTTGTCTCCAAGTTTCTATGAAAGAGTAGGAGCCTAAATTCCATAGGCAATTATTAGCAAACATAGACAACCTAATCACAGTGCACAGTGACTACCTACCAATCACTAAATGCTCCCCAAATTTTTTATTATCTTACCTAGCATTTAAAAATAGTCTCAAGGCCCTCCACCCCATTGTAATAGTCTTCAATGAAGTCTTACTTAAAGATTTAAATAAGTGCCATTTTTACTTCACAATAAATACAATACCTTGGCACTGGATTTTTGAAACTATATATCATAATTAATGACACAATTCTTAATAATTTTTAACAATGGGTGACTCTTATCTTTGATGATTTATTTAAAAACACATCAGGTTGTCTATTTTGTAGGACTTCAAATTGGAAAGTCTTTAAACCTGATTACTATAAAGAATATGTCTGCTGTGTATGTTATTATTTTCTGATTATTAGGCACCATTCAATCATAAAGAAAGTGTCGGGCTCAGTGGCTCAGCCTGTAATCTCGCGCTTTGGGAGACTGAAGTGAGTGGATTGCCTGAGCCTGTGGGTTCGAGACCCGCCTGGGCAGCTTGGTGAGACCTCATCTCTACAATAAAATAAAAAAATCAGCTGGGCATGATAGCGCGATCCTATAATCCTGGCTATTTGGAAGGCTGAGGCGGAAGAAAGTGTCACCAATAAATTAATTTTCTTTTGGAAATTAGAATAAGCATACCCTAGATGATATAATCTAGGTAATTTCCTTTTACCTTAAACTATTTAAAGTATAAATGATAAAAGAAGCTATGCAGAAAATCTGGTTCTAAATTATTAATGTTACTTTTCTATAATACCAATATACTTGACAATATGTACAGTATGAGCATTTATGAGAGATCAAGAAGATAGATATAATTATTTAACACATTCAATTCATTGATCTTGAATAAACTCAAATTAATTTAAATAAGTATATTTAAATCATTTATCACTCATAATGCAAGTGACCAGAAATAATAGATATTATACTTGATTTGCATCTGCCACATATTACCCTGAGAATTCTGAAAACAAAATTCTAAAACTGATATTTAATGATAGGTCTATCCACATGATTGTGTGAATTTAAAATTCAATACAATTTAATGACAAAAATTATGAATTAAATATCTCTGTGCAAAATATTAGTAAAACTCTTTTTAATGAGCGTCATATGACCTGACTACCTAGTATCTTATCTTGTTAGAATCTCTGACAAACACATTCTATCCTCTGACACTGACAACAGATGGAAATGAAATTCAAATTCCTATTTTTAAAAAGATACCTTTTACAGGGAACTTAGTCGTTTACAAATTATTCAATATTTAAATATATTTTATGTATTGTAATAAGTACTTCCTATTTTTAAAATGAAGTTGAGGTGTACCAGTCTGTGAATGAAACAATTTTTGTCTTCACACATCTCAGAACTTGTTCTTGAGAAAACTGGAATGGCAGAAACATGACAAACACATTCTAGAACATTCTCAATTTTCATCCACTGAAAAGTTTATCCTTAATTGGGTTTACAATAGAAGCAGACTCTGGAGTAAGGATCTGAATGTAATTTTATTTATTTATTTATTTGGTTAAAAGAAAACTGGCTGTGGGAGTGAGGAAGAGGTAGGAAAGATAAAACAATGACAAAGTTTATGTTCTATTATTATAAATATAATTGCAGGTGATCAGAGTTCAATTCTGCTTTGGGAAATCCTAGAACCTTAGGAAATACACAACCCGGTGATTCCCCAAAAAGTGAGGAAACTGGGATACTTATAAACCAACTCCGAACAATAATTAGTTGTGTGCTGCTACGTAAAGCGTGTTGTAAATTACTTTTTAGGGGGAAGCTGTGTCAATTACAACAACCATTTTCTGCCCAAGTCCATACATAGCCTAAAACCTCTTCCACATCCTGCCATTTCTGCAGTCACTATAGGTAATCCATTTTAAGTTCTTAACTTAAAATATATTGATTCACCTTCCAAGATTCCAAAAAGTTTTTACAAGGAGAACCTTGGAAAGGATTACATTAGCAATCGGGCAAAAAAGTGTCCCACCATGTAATCTATGTACATATAATGACATAAATTACTGATAACTCCATACACTTTAGTCATGTTTTATATTGGTCTTGGGAATGCCATCAATAAAAACTTAATTGTGTTTTTGTTTTTTAGGTTTCTAGCACAAAAACACTTTATCTGATTCTTTTATTGTGCCTTTTTGTTCTCTTTACATTGGTGTTTGATTAAGTAGAAGTCTATGTATTTTATAAACTTAAATAATGGCTATTTCTCTTCTCTATACCAATAATTCATAATTATATTAAATAAGATGAAGCCCATCCAAAATGAAAAGTTTGGAGGGAAACTACAAATTAGTGAATTAGGGAAGCCAAGGAAGGAATGATTTTTCAGAAGTGAAGAGTCAGCACTATCAAATGGCATAGAAAGGTCACATAAGAAAAAGACTAATAAGTATCAGTTGTGTTTAAAAGCTCCCCTGAGTGGCAGAGGTAAGATTCAGCTGTTCTCTTTCTAAAAGACAGCTCTCCCAGGATCTGGTGTCCTATACCTGAACTCTAGCACAGTGGTTATAATAATATTATTTGTTGGTAGTTCTTCCCCTTGCCTAAACTCTGTCATGCTGCCATTCAACAGATACTTGTTGAGTACCTATGATATTTCCTATACTCCACCATTTGGTGAGTCACAAAAGCAAGAATTTCTTTCTCAAGAGGTAATGACCCATTTTAGAGAAAGAGAAAGCTATCAGTCAAATGAAGAGCCCAACACACATTTTTTGGAGTGCTATGAAATTTTTTTTTAAAGTTTTCTATTTTAGCCACGTAAGAGTTAAAACACTATTCTGTGCTTGTTTAGGGAATGTCTTTCTGTGACTTTTAAACTGGGAGATGTTCAATAAATAGGCATCAGGGAAACAGAAGGAAAGAAAAATACAAACAAAAAGTAGTACAGACAATAACACCAATGATGTTAGCGATAACGGCAATTAAACTTATTGTTAAAAATTTATTTTTATGTCATGTATCCATGAATCTGACATATAGATTAGCCCTAAGTCAATAAAATTGATAAAAATAATACAACCCAAATTAAAGCTATAGAAGAAAATTAATTTACTAGTATTTGAAGCAGTGTCATTCAAGGTATAATATTTTTGTTAATTTATTCTTTGCTTTGTTTTGTATGTGCTTGCTAAAATTAAATAGACTCATGTAATAATAATGACTGTTATTGATAAAGGTTTAGAGGTCAAGTTTCCTGAAGAGTTTGACTGAAAAAGTAAAGTTATAGAGACTTTAATGACTGACAGTTGACAAAGGCTACTAAAAAATACTCATCTCTTTTATCTTATAGTTCTACTTTTGTGGATTTAGTGATAGCAGATAATTATGTGGGTAAAGATTTGTCTATAAAGGTACAATGTGGCTTATTTAATTGAAGGATATAGTGCAAATATCTAATATTAGATGGTAACTCAAGTAAGTTGTCTGGAATTTATATGAGTAAAAGTTTCAGAGCAAAACTTTTTTTTGCAGATATATATTTCATATGTTATATATTTATGCAATATTTTGATTTAAAAAATATATAGAATTTAGTCTCATTTTTATTATGCACTCATAATATTCATTTTAGATACCACTGACATATGTCTCGACATATATATAGACATAGATGAATTTATACTACAAAATATAAAGTGACATATAGCTAGTAAACTATGTGTCATTTTAGTTTTCTATCTTGGCTTGGTTGAATTTTCTACTTGTTTTATAAGAATTATGTAGATAATTATTAGTAATCAACTAAGTTGGGTATTATACTAAATAACTTTGTGAACTTTTTGTGTAATATTATTGAATGGAAAATTCAAGTTTGTATAAATTTTTATCTTACTTTTCCCTTTAAAGTACTGTAAGAGTTCTCAGGCCTGGTTTCTTCCTGTAGTAACTGACTAGTGATTACTTTTTTATACATTTGTCATTTTCACTTAACTTTTAGAAACTTTCTAGAATATCAACTGATAGCTTTCCTGATAACGAAATAAGGACCTGGAGTGGTAACTCCTGCCTGTAATCCCAGCATTTTGGGAGGAGAGGAGAGAGGATTGCCTGAGCTCAGTGGTTCGAGACTAACCTAAGCAGCATGGTGAGATCGCGTCTTTACAATAAATAAAAAAATTAGCCATGCGTGGTGGCATGCACCTGTAGTTCCAGTTACTTGAATGGCTGAGGTGGAAGAATATCTCCCAAGTCCAGAAGTTTGAGGCTGCAGTAGCCTTGAGCGTGCCACAGCACTCCAACATGGGCAACAGGGTGAGACTCCAACTTAAAAAAAAAAAAGACCAAAAGAAATAAGAAGCATTTTGATACAGGCCTGTAAGTAAAAAAGACAGAGATATTTTCTATGTTATTTATTCAAACATGGGATGTTGTTAAAAATACTAGGCAGTAATTAAAATGAAAGGAGATAAATGATAAACATCAATACAATATTATATTGGGCTTGGTTGTTTAAATACATAGATATTTGAGGTAACAATGAGATAAATCAGAAAAAAAACTATTTTGGGATGAAGAATCAATGATGCAAGGATATAAATAAAATGCACAATAAACTTAAAAAATTACAAAAGATTTTAGAAATGACAAGATAATCCTTTTCATTTTCAATGTCTTTCCATGACAGTTCATTCAGCACATTTACTTTAGATTAATTTTATCATTTTTTCCTTTTATTATTTAGCTTTCCTGCTCAAAATCATTCCATAACTTTCTATGGCTAATAGGATGAACTCTGACCATATATTTTAGAATTTATTACCCTTAATCACCTGGTTGTAACTTATGTTTCTAGTTTTAATCACTAATAACACTCAAATGGTCAGAAAGTCTTATAACATGTGTCATTAAAACACTTCCTACTCCTAAACCTCCTGCCGCTAAATCTTTCCTCAGACCTTAAAAAGAGGGATGATCGAGACTGTTCAAAATACTGGACTTTTAACTTGACTATAGTCTTTTTGAAAAAGTTTTAAAATCCATTGCATATCCAAATCATTTGTGTATGATAACTCCTCCTTCTCTTTTCTACAAGGCCCTGAAAGAGTAGCTGTTTGCCCAAATACATATACTCAGGACACTCTTTGTGTCTAGACAGTGTCTATCTATATATAGAAATAAAATGCTTAAACAGTTTAGCATGGCAAATGCACTTTATACTCAGGTTACAAAGTGACATGGAGAGTCAGATGCAAAAAATAAAAAGAAAGTTAACTTTGGGTTTTTTGTTTGTTTGTTTTTTGTTTGTTTGTTATTTTTATGTATTATTTATTCTTGCTGAAGGCTCGGGATTTTATTTTTTTCCCCTTACAATGATTCCTCCTAGTTGGATTATCCAAGTTTCTATACTGGAATTTGGAAATAAATTTTTAACTAATGTTAAGTATTTTAGAAAAGTGAAGGTTGTCTTATTTTATTTTCCATGTGTGTTTGTTCCTGCAAAGCTTTAAATGATGTAACCGCAGGTCAAGATTTTCTCATTTTATACCATGGTCTTCCTATGCTTTAGTCAAACCATACCAAGTCACATTACTGAAGACATCTAATCTCCTCTCTACCTATCCACTGATCTTTCATTGACCAGAATATATATATTATATTATATTATATTATATTATATTATATTATATTATATTATATTATATTATATTATATTATATTATATTATATTCTGGTAACACAGTGTTATAATGAGAGGCTTAATTTTAAAAAAGATCACAGTGATGGAAATATATTTGCTTTAAATCATATATTCTCAGCAATGAGTTCATATAATTTTCTTGGAGTCCCACAGACATTTCTGTATTGATAGTTATATTTTCAATGTGTCCTCCCTGTGTATATAATCAATAAATTAACCTCCACAAAACATTTTTAAATTAGAGTTCTACTTCAATAGTTTGACTAAAGACAGAAAATGAGATGTGTCTCTTTAATCATTAAGCTGGAAAATTCTTCTCACTATGATCTATGTTTTGACTTTAGAAAATTATATACTCATATATATGTGTATGAATAAATCAATTTTCTTTTTGTCATTGATTTTTAAAATGGATACATCATCTGATTGAAAAAACCTCACATATATAAGAAGGGTATGATGAGTATCCTTCTATATAAAATATTATGCAATCACAGTACTTTTGACATTCCAACATGTGTATTTATATATGTTACTTTGTTAATTATTTCATTCATTCAAGACACATGTATTGAGCATGTAGACCTATGTTCTTTCCATCGCTCATGATTGGCATTCCTGAGACATGTGAAGGCCTAAATTTAAAACTAATAATACCACAAAATTTATTTACTCTTTCTACTTTCTTTGGTTACTCAAAATAACTTGTATGCATGTATCAGGGTAGCTAAATTACAGTTCATAAATACCATCAACAATTTTTACTCTCATACTCATGGTGTTTTATCTAAAAGGATTTTAAGGAGAAGGCAACACTGAGCACAAATGATGGACAAAGACAATGGAAAGTGTTCTAGCAAAATCAGCTAAAAAAAAAAAAGTCCCAGATAGGTGAGACAGGATCAGGAAAGACACACCTCAAGCACTATCAGGTTCCCAGTTACCCTGACCTCAGACTTCAGGTTGAGGTGGGTGGATGAGTGGGCTGGAGAAGTGAAATAATACCAGCAGAGAAGCTGAAATGCTCCTACATGTGAAATTCTGTACACCTGTATTTACCCTCCAGCTACCGCACATCTCTGGCAATTAATAACAGAATATGTTTCTAACTTCAGCGACCAGCTGACATCCTTCCAGACTGAATCCTTTTGCTCTGAGCAAATTATGGCAATCTAGAGATTACTAAATGTTCCTTGTAGACATTTAAATGGGACCAAGGTTGCAAATGGCCTCACTAAATGCATTTTGGAAAGAGGAATTCACAGTAGGCAGAAGTCAAAAATGAAAACCTCTTGTAACAGATAGAACTTTACAATACACACTATCACCATGCCATTTTAAAAAATAAAAACAATTGAAAAGAAACAATATTAAGTAATCCTGAAGTCTGTATAGCATATTTTTTAAACTATTAAAGTAACTACCTTTTAGCAAGGACTGAAATTCAAATCATTTAACTTCCAATACCTCACAGTCTCTTGTAAATGAAGATAGATATTCAGTATGGTGCTGGAGTATGGGTTAGAAGAACCTTACTGTGCCCAGCGTTAACAGTTTGGTTGCTGAATTGATAATTTGGTTGTTTGTGGGATGGTATTAAAGATACTGGGGAAAAATCCAGGACACTTTTCTTGTGTAATGATGGCAGAAGCAGAATGTTTGGATTTGAGGCAGTGTAACTGTTTATCAAAAAGAAGAAAACATTTCACTATCTTAAAACCCAATATGAGCCGGGCTCGGTGGCTCAGTCTGTAATTCCGCGCCTTTGCTCAGCCTGTAATCCCGCGCCTTTGGGAGGCTGAGGTGAGTGGATTGCCTGAGCCCGCGGGTTCGAGACCCGCCTGGGCAGGCGAGACCTCATCTCTACAATAAATCAAAAAATTAGCGGGGCGTGGTAGCGCGCGCCTGTAATTCCGGCTACTCGGAAGGCTGAGGCGGAAGGATCGCCGGAGCCCAGCAGGTCGAGGCTGCGGTGGCCGGGAGCGGCCACTGCGCTCCAGTCTGGGCGACAGAGTGAGACTCCAACTCAAAAAAATAAAAACAAACACACAAACAACAACAACAACAAAAACCCAATATGGCTAAACTGTTGCTTGCTAGATCAGCACTGAGTAAAGGATTAATAAATATTTCATAGTGCTCCATCAAGGTCTAAAATTAAATCTTAGCTGACTGAATGTGTTTGGTTACCTCTTGCTGTCGGAGCATTTTGGATTCCTAGAAAAGAGTTATTTTAGAATATCATTAAACATATTTAGGAAGGGGCATCTCTGCTGAATGATGAAACAAGAGAAAAGAGACAACAAGCATCAGAAGGGAGACAAAGTTCAAGGAGCAAGTCATTATCATAGTTGAATCTGCTCCATCATTACATTTTTTACGATGCAAATTTTGCTCCAATGTATTTTGCCCAATGGATTGTGAAAATATAATACTTAAAACTTTTGTTCCATCATTTGTCATTCTGGTGTCCATATCAATGTTTTTCAAATAATGTCAAATAGCAAAGGTAAAAGTAGTCATTTTTGCCAATAGAGAAAACTTCTATTGGCATTGGTAACTATTTTATAATGTTCATATATTATATATATCTCTGCCTTGTCGGGTCAGTTCTGTTTCTACAGAATTGTAGATCTTGTTTAAGTAAATGCTGCTGCTACATTTTGTTTAAAAAAAAAAAAATCCAGTAGATTTTTATAAACACAAGATTCTAAACCTATGCACCTATTTGTAACGTATATGTTGAGTATATAGGATAAACTATATTCTACTTAGTTTATGACATACATATTTGGTCTATTTTATTTAGAAAGAATAAACAGTTATATAAAATGACATATCAGCCTGTGTCCTGCAAATTATCAATAAAATAATCTTAGAAAAAAATTTTAAAGTCCAGAAGAGACATACACAATTATATTATTACCAAAAATAATTTGTAAGGTTTTGATATATTATGCTTTACATTTTTGTTCATGACCATCATGTTATCCTCTACATAATGAGGCTTTACATCATAATGTATATCCTGTTATACACACATTGTAGTAACCTAATTGTTTTATATAATGTTATATCAATACTATTTTTAATTCTAAATAATCAACATTTTAATAATTATATTCTTATGACTGACAATTGCAACTTGACTTTGTCAGTTTACATATTGCAAACAATGTTAATATATATTTCTAAATTATTTACAATTTTAAACAATGCTGCACATAAATGATTTGTAGGAAATCCATTTTGTCAATTATTTAGATTTTTAAAAATATTTTTGAGATGGAATACATTTCTTTGTTTATACAATTTTTCTTTTGGTATGTCAGGATATATTATCAGTCATAAAATTACTGAGTTTCTGAATATTATTGTAACTTGTTACATAATCTGACAAAATAATTTAAGTTTATTTTAGAAACAAAAGTCTAGAATAACTCAAAATATTCTTTCATTGTTTATTGTGATTAGTTCAAAGGGGCCTAGTTGAATCATTTAGAAAAGGAGAAATTTCATATCCCATCAAGGCTCTATATTTAACCACAATTAACTCTTAGAATATTAAAGACTTTTGTATTGTTTCTTCTAAAATATCTGTATGAGGGTAGATAGGTAGATACATGATAAAGTGATGAATTGATATATAGATAGAGGGATAGACAGTTACATACATACATATTATACTAAACATACTTTTTTGTAACTTGACTTTGTCATTTTTATACTGTAAACAATGTTAATATATATTTCCAAATAATTTACAACAAATTATTTGCAATCTACTACAATTTTGGTTATACCAACATGTTATACTGAGAAGGGACATATATCACATCAAATAAAAGTACAAAACTGCTAGATAATGCATGAAACTTTCTCAAGGGAAATAAAGTGAAAAATCCCATGAACATAAAATGTAATTTAAATCAGAGCAATTATCTACCAAACTGGAGCATTTCTGGTAGTAATATATACCTAAAATTAAAGAATATTGTTTTAATGTTTTGCCACAAATAGAAAAGAAATCATTGAGTCTGTTTGAGGCTGTGACAAGCAATTAGACATATATAGATATGTAGTCCTACAAGACCTGTTCCTCAGCAAAAGGGATGTTCAAATTAATGAGACTTTCCATCTGTTAAGGACTGAGTTAGTTTCTCCAAAACTACACATGTATACCTTGAGTGACCGTATTTGGGGATAAAGTCTTTATAAAGATAGCCAGGTTAAATGAGATCATTAGAATGCACCCTAACTCAATATAATTAGTGACCATATCTTAGGAAACTGTGATGAAGATATATACAAGGGACTATGTCATGTGAACATAACAATAACCACCTATGGGTCAAGGAAAAAGTTCTCAGAAGACACAAACCTTATTAATACCTTGATCTCAGAATCCTAGACTTCAGAATTGTGAGAAAATAAACAGAATCCTAGACTTCAGAATTGTTTAAGCCACCCAGGCAGTCTGTGGGATTTAAATGGCAGTACTAGCCAATTAACATGCCATCTATGATGGGGCTTTGCTTTGATGAGGGGATTCTCCTATGAGGAAAAATAATCTGGTCATTTACAAGAGTTTATACCTAATATGCACTTTTCCAAAGTAGAGTGTAAAGATCCAATTTAAAAAGTGAGAACCAGAGGAACCTTTGAGATCTTGACCGTTTACAAAAAAAAAACCACTTCTCTTATAGAATTTTTTCTACAATTTAAGCACAGAGAAGAAAATAATTTACTGCTTAAGATGTGTGGTGAACAAAAATTATAGTCATCATAGGCTGTTGAACCACTTAAATAGTTTTCAAAACATAAATAAATGAAGGGATTATTACCCTTGAGAATGAAAAATTGTAAAACAAGATGACAAAATTATGATATAATGAATATATATTTTGTGTATAATATATTTAGTATATAAATATATTTCATATAATGAAATAAATAAAAAGCATAAAAATATAATTAAACAAATTGAACATATTTGAAAGAGGAATATATCCATAGAAGTAATACGTATTTCTAGAAATTAAAACTTGCTAATTTATAGCTTTTTACTCTCTTAATGAAAGTAAATTACTCTGTAGTTTGCAAATATCTTCTTTCATTATATGAACTGTCTCTTTATTTTGTTGACTGTTTCCTTCTCTGTGCAGTATCTCTTTTGCTTGATGTAATCCCAATTGTCTATTTTTGTTTCAGGTGTCTGGGTTTTTAAGGTTTTACACAAGAATGTTTTTTGCAGACCAATGTCCTGGAGTATTTCTCACTGTTTTCTTTCAGGCGTTTTCTAGTTTCAGGACTTAGATTTACATCCTTAATCCATTTTGATTTACTTTTTGTGCTTCTTGAGAGATAGAGGGTCTAGTTTCATTTTTCTGTATTTAGTTAATCAGTTTTCTCAGGACCATATATTGAAGAGATGGTTCTTTCTCCCTTATATATGTCCTTGGAGTTTTTGTCAAATATGAGATAAATTTAAAAGTGTAAATTTTTATATGGCTTCTTTATTCTGTTCCATTGGTCTGTGTGTCTATTTTTATGATGCTGTTTTGATTAGTATAACTTTGTAATAAATTATGAAGTCAGGTAGTGTGATGATGCTCTTAACTTTGTTCTTTTTGCTCAGGATTGCTTTGGCTATTAGGAGACTTTTGTGGTTCCATATAAATTTTAGGATTTTTTTTTCCGTTTTTGTGAAGAATGTCATTGGTATTTGGATAAGGATTGCACTAAATCCTTAAATTTCTTAGTATTGTTATTTTTAGCAATATTAATTCATGCAATCCATGAACATGGAAATATTTTTTCTATTTTTTGTGTCTTCAATTTAATTCATCATTGCTTTATAGTTTTTCTTGTATGTATTTTTCACTTCTTTGGATTGATTCTTAGACATTTTATATTCTTGTATCTATTGTAAATTGAATTGTTCTCTTGACTTCTTTTTTAGATTACTTGCTGTTGGTATATATAAACGCTACTGATTTTTGAATGTTGATTTTATGTCCTGCAACATTACTGAATTTAACAAAATGATATTGTCAAATTGTATGAAATTGAACAGTGTTATAGGGGAATCTTTAGATTTTTCTAAATATAAGGTCATATCATCTGCAAACAAGGCTAACTTGACTTCTTTCTTTTCAATTTGGGTGGCATTTATTTCTTTCTTTTACCTAATTATTCTGGTCAGGATTTCCAGTACTATACGATACAAAAGCAGTGAAATTGGGCATCCTTTTCTTGTTGCAGTCCATAGGGGAAAGACCTTTTTTTTTGTTCTATTCGGTATGCTTTTAGTTGTTGGTTTGGCATATATGCCCTTTATTATTTTGAGATATGATCCTTTTATATCCAGTTTGATAATGTTTTTAAATTTTAAAATGTTGGATTTTATAAACACTTTTTTGGCATCTATTAAAATAATTATATGCTTTTGTTCCTGACTCTGATAATGTGATGTATCACATTTCTTAATTTACATATGCTGAACCATCCTTCTATCCTTGAGATGAATCTTACTCAATCACAGTAAATGATATTTTTAACGGGTTGTTGAATTCAGTTTACTAGCAATTTGTTGAAGATTTTTGCTTTGTTATTCATCAATGATGTATTGACCAGTTGTCTTCTTTTTTGGCTATTGTTGAATACTTCTCTGGTTTTGGTATCAAGGTAATGATGACCTGATAGGATAAATTTGGAAGTATTGTCTCTTCTCAAAGAATCCTTCATTCTCCTCCTAATATTTTTTTTTCCTTTCTTTTTTTCTTTTTATTTTTGGAAGAGTTTCAGTAGAATTTGTATTAGTTCTTTGAATACTTGGTGGAATTTAGTAGTGAAGATAACAGGTCCTGGTCATGATTTTGTTTGTTAGTTTGTTTGGGTTTTATTTCGATGGAAGACTTTTTATTATAGCTTCAATTTTCTTACTTGTTATTGGTTTATTCTAATGTTCTGTTTATAGTTTCATCTTGATAGGTTACATGTGTCCAGAAATTTATCTATTTCTTCCGAGTTTTTCAATTTGTTGATGTGTAGTTATTCATATTAGTATCTGATGATTCTTTATATTTCTGTGGTCTTAATTATTATGTCCTTTTGTTGTTTTTCTTTCTGATGGTATTTATTAGGTTCTCTCTTTTTTTTTTACGTTAGTCTAACTAAAAAGCTTTTCCATTTTTCTTATCTTTTCAAAAAAATCAACTTCTTTTGTCTGTCTCCTGCATTTTTAGTATAAATTTTATTTATTTTTGCTGTTACCTTTATTTTTTTTTCTGTTAACTTGGTGCTTGTTTTTTCCCTGCTTTCCTTGTTCCTTGAAGTGCATCATTAGGCTATCTATTGAAATCTTTCTACTTTTTTATATAAGCATTTACTGCCATAAATTTCTTTCTCTGTGCTTCTTTTGCTGTGTCCCATAGGTATTGGTATGTTACATTTTCATTTATATTTCCATTTGTTCCAATAATTTTTAAAAATGTTTTTCTTAATTTTTTCCTTGACCCATTAATATTTCAGGAACATGTTTAATTTCTGTGTATTCATGCATTTTTCTTAGGTTACACTTGTTATTGACTTCTAGTTTTGTTCAATTGTAGTTAGAAAAATTTGATATGATTTCTACTTTTAAAATTTGGTCAGATTTCTTTTGTAACCGAAGATATAGCCTTTTCCGGAGAATGTTTCATGTGCTGATGAAAAGAATGTATATGCTGTATCAATGGGGTGAAATGTTCTGCAAATATCAGTCAGTGTTCTTTGGTCTAGTGCACAGTTTACCTCTGATGTTTCTTTGCTGATTTCCCTTGTTGGATGATCTGTGCCTTCCTGAGAGTGGAGTGCTAAATCTCCCTGCTATTATTGTTTTGCAGTCTATCTCTCCTTTTTGGTCAATTAAAGTTTGCTTTATATACTTGGGAACTCTGGTGTCGGGTGCATAAATATGTATAATTGTTATATTCTCTTGTTGAATTGACTCCTATGTCATTATATAGTGACCTTCTTTGATCTTTTTATAGTCTTTTATTTGAAGTGCTTTTTTTTCTGATGTAATTGTAGCTACTCCTGCCCTTGTTGAGTTTTCATTTGCACTTAAATGTAAGTAGCATTTTTATTTTAATGCAGTCACATGTATACATCTTTTCCTTTAGGATAATGTTTTAAGTATCACATCCTTATTCCAAAGTCAGCAGATAGTCTCCCATGTTATCTTTTAGAAGTGTGCTTATTTTTCCATTTATACCTGGATTGATTTTTGTTTGTGGGGTGAAATAAAGGTCAAGTTTCTTTTTGTTTTATTTTTCTATTTTCTTACAGAATCCAAAGGACTCAGCACTATTATTGGAAAGTCAAACCTTTTTCCACTCCTCTTTGTCATAAATCAAATGACCAGGTCTGTGGAAATCTGTTTCTGAGCTTCTATTGTGTTGTGTTCTGCCATACAAATAGCAGAAAAGCTATTTGTAGCATAAATAGGCCATAAATGTCTCATATCTAGAAGGTGCAAAGAATACTAATACATAAATTAGAAAGGGTCAGAAAATTAAATAAAGAAAAGGGTATAAACAAGTCCTTCAAAAAAGAAAATGTTTAAGTTGCTAGTACACATAGGAAAACATTCTCTATTATGTTAGTCACTAGGAAATCTTCATTTAAAAACTCAATGATATAATACTTCACATCAAACAGAAAGACGAAAATTGAAAAACATTGGCAATACCAAGTGTTGAAAAGATAGTAAAGGAAAAACAATTTTTAAAACTCGCTAGAGTAGTGTAAATTAGTATAAACTATTTGATAATCCATTAAGATTTAACACTAAATTTGAAAATATTCATTCTTGATTATAGCAAAAGGCATCTGAAAATATAAAAAACTAGATGCAACTCTTAAAAAATAGAAAAAATAAAAAATATTGTTATATTTATAAAATATAATACTTCATAGCAAAGTAAATGAAAAAAGTCTTCTTACACCAATATGATTAATCTCACTATTTACTCAAAGATATTTTATATGAATTAAAAATAAGAAAAACAATTAGAGTTTTATGGTATAAAAGTAGTAAAGATAGTGATAAACTTTGGGAAAAGAAAGAATTATTTAGGAGAAGCACAAAGAGGGTAATTCTAATATTTCTTTGCCTATGTAGCGGTTACATGGTTATACTTCTATGATTTTTGATAAATTTTAAAGTTATTTCTATATGAATCTGTAAAATATGCAAAATACATATAACTAGTGTATGATTTTGAAATGCATGCTTACAATTCAAGAAAACAGTTTATTAAAAGTCAATAGATGTGATAAAATTTCAGGTGGGACATCATAGTGGCTGTATAGCATATAAATGTATTCAGAAGTAAATCAAGAAGAAAGACTAAAATTCTAAAAAATGGAAAGCAATTAAAACAAATAAACCTAACTATATATCAAGTTTTTTACATAACCAGAATGAATAAGAACTTATTTTAATTATCTGTAGAACATTATAATCTTATAGTTGGTTCATAGCTGAATGTATTTCATAATCAAACAAAACTCCAAATTATTCTTAAAATGTATTTTGGCATCTTATTGCTTAAAATAACATTGTTTTTTTAATTTTGAAATTAGATATATGTACATTTGAGCATGGTGTATACTATATAACAAATAAATAATTATACTGATGTTAGTTTTTCAGTTTAAATATATAAACAAATACAAGTTTATAACCAAGGATATTTTGTAAACATTTTTAAAAACTTTGAAATATCAGTATGAATTTGAATGAATTTGAAATATCAGTATGAATTTATAAATTTTAAAATAATCTCTTTTATTTCTGCAAAGTAAAATGATACTGTTAGCACACTAACTAATCAGCCATGATAGCCAACCTAATGTCGTCCCACTCATGTATCAAAGCCACTCTAACAACTGTAGCTATGAAAATTAAACCTGACTTAACAGAAATTGATGTTGAGATTGGGATATTGCCTGTCCTATTGCCAAGAGATCAACAAGCCTCTTGGTGCCAAATCATGTAGCATATGTGTTGGCTGCTTCTCTACTTTGTCCCTTACATAAAGCCATACACTATTAACCATCTTCACAAATCTTTGTCAGTTAAGCCTCTTATCATCCCTTTGACCTCAGCAATTATAATGGCAATTGCAGTCTCCTGGCAGTTTAGTGCTGATTCCTTATCTCTGTTACTTTGGGATTCTATCATTAAGCTCTGTGGTTGCCTTTTCTATGACAGTCCATGTCTGTAGAAAAAACTTCTTAATGATATTGGTGTCCCTATACCTCATGATCTTGGTGAATGTTGATTCCTCTGGTCTTTCCTACAGAACATAATTCTCTGATGGGTCTTCTGACTCTATACTATATAATCATTCCAGAATGTTCATTCCCTTAACCTCCCTCCTTCTTCCTTGTTCCTCCATATTCTAGGATGATTCAGCTATTTCCCCATCACTTATAGATATCTGTTGCTTCTCCCAGACTTCTAAGGCAGAAGCAAGTTTTTCCAATCCCTTAAGGTCACTCTTAGTTTAAGTCCTATGTCCTATGAAATAGTCCCCAGTTTAATCAATATACTTATTTACTTACTCTTGTATTTTTGTTCCCTTTATCAAGAACCATCAAGATTTAATCCCAGAAGTAATTTTCTGGCTTCAGTCCATACATTGTGGCTATTTCTTGCCACTCTTTAAGCATATTATGCCCTTCTTATGTAAGGCTCAGTACATCTCCACCCAGGATTTTCTGGGATTTATTGGTAACATCCTGGAAGTCAGGAAAAGATATGAGTGTAGCTCCTAGAGAAAGAAACCTCATTCTTTGTGAAGCAAAAGCTTCAGCAATATTTTCCAGCATAACAAACTGCTAGCTCTTACTAAAGATAGATAGACAACCTCCACAAGCCCAGAATCTAGTAGGGGTTACAGAGTCAACATTCTCTGATATATCCATAAATATGCTACTGCCTTTTGTTTCAGGATGCCAGGATAATCCCATGAGAGGCACGGTCTTCATCTACCAGGCCTGCCATGACTTAGGATCCTTCTGTAAAGGTAATTGTAACAAGCCTGGGTACGACCTACTGTTCAATTTCAGTCTGCACTTCTTCAGGAGATAAGGACCTCCATTAAGGTTCAACAGAAACCCTCTGCCTTTCCTATTTGCAATAACTGCTGTTTAATGATTCTCCATCTCTTAATATCCCTCTGATGCCATCAATATGACTTAACAGTAAGCAACCAGTTCTGTGAACTTCATAGGCACTACTTCTCCTATCTACATAACTCTCAAATATCTGAAATCACATCTGCTACAGAAGTTCCCTCCACTGAAACTTTACCAAAGTAATTGCCAGTAGAATATTTAGCATCCCAGACCCAATCTTGTGTCATGGCAATCTGCTCCTCACCTACTGACTGTATTCTGCCTCCAACGCATGATGTGTAAGCAACTCCAAAATTCTCTACCTTACTGTAACCATATGCTCGAAACACTCCAGGTATCACTTGTGTTAGTATCTATACTTTAAGAAGTAGACACCTAAACTGTATAAAGCCATGTATAAAGTTTATTAGAGGCAACAACTTTCAAGGAAAATGGAGAAAGAACCAGAAACACCAGAAGAATTACCAGACTATGTCGCAGATCTGACTCCAGATGAAAACAGAAAAAGAAGGAAGGTTGGGTGAAAGCATCTTAGAATGTGAAGAAGTTCTAAGAGTTCAGCAAAGCCATTTTGAATTTAAAGGAATATTATGCAACCATAAAGAAAGACAAACATATGAACTTTGCAGCAACTTGGATGGATTTAGAGTCTATCATACTCAGTGATCTCTCACAGAAACAAAGAACAGAGTACCATATGCTCTCAGTCATAAGCAGACCCTTAATAATTGTCATAGTACTATAATAAAGGATTGGCAGTAGTGAGAAACTGCTGGTGGAGGGGCACACCTCATCAACAAGGGTACTGCATAATGAACATTTGTATACCTAACCCTGAATTGTAACCTACATCTTTAAAATAAAAAAATAAATAATAAATAAATAAAGTCACTTGTCGGTTGAGTCCCGTGTCTCTTAGGAACAGAATTGACTTACTACCCCTACCATGCTCAGTCTTTGGATGAAGTCTTGTGAAAAGTGTGGGCTTATTGTGAACAGAGATTAATTACAGAGTAGTAAGGAGCTGGGACCATTAGGCAACTATACTCTTCATGGCCAGAGAACTGAGATGTTGTCACATGGATTGATGGGTCTAGATGCACACATAAAGATATAGCTTTCAAGTATTTAATATATTTAAATTTAATAATTGGACTTTGAATAATTTTGGTATTCTTTGTCCTACATTAGACACAAAGATATACAATGTTATTTTAAATGACCAGTATGCTTAGGTAAGTATATATAATAATTCATTAAAGACTGATTGAAATATAATGGGCACCTAATAGAGTACATGTTGAGATATATTTGATAGGTCATAAAGTTAATCAAAATATTGAAAGTAGAATTATGTAATTAAGGTATATATGTATTTCAAGATTCATAAAAATATAAGCTACCTATGAAAGAAAAATTATAAGCATAAACATTTTTATGAATAAGTCATCTGGTGGATAAAAAATGGCACAGTACGGGAAATATTAGTGTTTTGGCAAGATAGTAATATAAAGAGTAAATAAGATAGGTCTGAAAACAAGAGTAGACAGTGAGGAAAAAATATCTAGGATCTCATACAAAGTAACCTATAGCCATAGAAAGGATTAGGCACTGTATTGTATATGTGATGAGGATCTATAAATGAATTTAAAATATGGTGATGTAATGCTCAGATAGATAGATAGATATATAGATAAAAGTATTTGGTAATATTCATTGAAACTTTTCATGTTCTAGGGTTTGTTATTATTTGGAGATGGTTTTGTCTGGAGCAAGGGGATTAAGGGGACTGATGGAAGGTGATTTAAAAGAGATCAGGGAGGTTGGTCTCAGTTATTCAGCCTATAATCCCAGTACTTTAGGAGGTCAAGGCAAGTGGATTGCCTGAGCCTGGGGGTTCAAGACCTCATCTCTACAATAAATTTTTAAAAAGTAGCAGGTGTGGTAACACGTGTCCGTAGTTTTGGTTACTTGGAAAACTGAGGCAGAAGGATTGCCAGAGCCCGGCAGGTCAATGCTGGGGTGGACATGAGTGTGCCATGGCACTCCAGCCTGGGCAACAGAGTGAGACTCCAACTCAAAACAAACAAATAAATAAATAGATCAGAGAAGAAAAATAGAGTCAATTATATAGCCATTTTCAAGATTTTCTGTAAAGCGAATCAGAGAGGTGGAGCAGAACACTAAATTACAGAGAAAAGTGAAATCAATGGAAATATTTTACTTAAAGTTAAGACAACAGCACATTGGCATGCAGATGATGTTGCTATAGTAGAAAGTGAAAAATTATTGATATAGAGGAGGATAGAGAGAATTATTGGGGTAATATCCTAGAGCAGGTACAAATTAATGCTATCTAGAACTGCATTGGGATGATTTCCCTTATCTATAGCAACAGGAGAAAAGACAACAGATACTAGTGTGCTTGTATGGGTAGACAATTTGGAAATTGTGTCTTACCCAAGTGCTGAAAATAGATTTGTTTGAATAATAATTTTAAACAAGGTAAAAGTTAAGAATCTATTACAATAATTCATATGAGAAGATAGAAATAGAAGTCAGACATGAGAGTAAACTATTACAAAAGCACATGTTCAGAAATTAAGTGGGAATGAGAAGTGTCTGGAATGACTCCCAGATTTTGGCTTTTTTGGCTGATGATAATGAAGATGACACTCAGGTGGAAAACACGTGAATAGAGCCTTGTGAGCACAGTGTATGATATAATGACTTATTATCTAGGAGTCATTCAGGTTGTATCCATTTTACTGGAATTTAGAAAAGAAAACTCTGGGATAAGGATACACCTTTTTTGATGAAGTAGCTATATATGAACAATATAGAATGAGAGGACAGATGCAATAGTATTTAAAGAGGGGACAGAAAAATGAAAATATTGAAAAAGAAACATACTGAAAACATTCAAAAGTTGAGACAAAAGCATTAATAAAATCAAGTTCATAATGGAAATATTAGTAGGAAACAAGTAAAGTTGGGAAATCAAATGAACTCAATGTATTAATAATTGGGAAATTATTGAGAAATTATCCCAAGACAGAGGCAGTGAAGTGGCAAAGGTGAAATGCTGGCCAAAGTATATTATAAAACAAATGGGAGAAAAGTCAATACAAATCACCTCTAAACTGGTTCTGGTATCAGTTGGAAACATAATTCTACAATTTTAGGGAACTTTAGATTTACAGTACAAAATCATGTTTGTCAGTTGTACTGTTTTCCATTTATTCCAGATGCAGTTTGTCTTTCTTTGAATAAACCAAAGTACAAATACTTTCATTCTTATAGTTTGAGAATTCAGGCCCAGTAAGGTTCAAAAGCAGTCAGAAAATTCACTCTTGCAGCCAGAGATGCAAATTCAGTTACCTCCTGTCTCTTCATCTTCCCATTTGCCTGTCCTGTAGGCTACATGCTCCTGTCCTCTTAACCCACGACAATTAAACCTTTTTTCTCATAACACAGAATATGTGTTGAAAACTAACTCATGACTACATTATAATTAACGTGAATGTCTAGGGGATCCATCACCTTAAAAACGAGGGTTGAAATTCAAATAGAACTCTCCTAAGGGTATTCGCCATGTAATGGGATTGAACCTTCCTTTCGGTCTGCATTTGATGTGTGGCTATTGGTATAGTTTCCTATTATAGTATAGCTCACACTGGTTTTTGAACTAACACTACTATACAAAAAATACTTATTATCCATCTGATTCTACTTACACAAATAGGTATACATTATAGAGAGGTTCATGTATGAGGGTATATAAACCCAAATCACTTTCAAAATAATCTAAAAATTAACATTGCACATTATATTTATGTTTAGACTACATTATATAGTACCATCTTAATAAAATATTGTTATTTCATGTGTTTAGATTATTGTATACAAAAATATTTTCAAATATAATTACTACTCTGATTTAAACATTGTCCTTTGTACATTTATAATAGAGGACTAGTAAACCAGAAGTATACACATACTTGAATATAGGTGATACATAATTTAAACTAATTAATACATAATACTTATAGCAAAGATTTGGATGCTATAGTAGTATGCATCATAAACAATTTTAATAAACTTTATGGTTAATTTTTTCTTATGTTCATAAACTACACACTTACTAACTCATTTAGTTGACTATATGTGCTTATATGTATATGTGTGTGTATACTTTTTTTATTATCACAATTTGGCAAACATTATGCATAGGAGTCCTCCTTAGAATGCTTTATTTTTACAGTTTTATATCAATTCACATATTTTAAAAATAAATTTTGCAAGCTGGGCTTGGTGTCTCAGCCTGTAATCCCACGCTTTAGGAGGCTAAGGTGAGTGGATTCCCTGAGCCCGGGGGTTCGTGACACGCCTGGGCAACTTGGCAAGACTTCATCTCTACAATAAATCAAAAAAATTAACCAGTCGTGGTAGTGCACGCCTGTAGTTCCAGTTACTTGGAAGGCTGAGGTGGAAGGATCGCCGGAGTCCAGCAGGTTGAGGCTGCAGTGGCCAGGAGCGGCCACTGCACTCCAGTCTGGGTGACACAGTGACACTCCAAATCAAATAATAATAATAATAATGTTTTGCTTTCTAAAAAGCAATTATATATTACAGACATTTTGGCTCTCTCTACTTCAAGACCACTGCCACTCTTCCCTAAAGAACACTGGTCACTTTTTAAAAAACTTTTTATTTTAAATATGTGGGGTACCATTCAGGGTTAGGTATACAAATGCTCATTATGTAGGTACCCTTGTTGATAAGGTGTGCCTCCCATCCCTGGCAGTTTCTCACTACTGCCAATCCCTTTATTATAGTGTTACAATACTTGTTCAAGGTTCACTAATGAGTAAGAACATGTGATACTCAGTTGTTTGTTTTTGTTATAGATCACACAGTATTATAGCCTTTGGGTCCATCCAAGTTGCTGTGAAGTTAGTAATTTTATCCTTCTTTATGATTGTATATTCCATCATGTGTATGTACCAATTTTTTTATCCAGTTGTCTTTCGATGACTGCAACATGTTTGGTTCTGTGTTTTTGCTATTGTAAATTATGTTGCAATAAGCATGTGTGTGCATGTATCTTTTTCATAGAGAGATTTGAGTTCCTCTGGGTATATTCCCAACAATGGGATTGCAGGATCATATGGGAGGCCTATTTTTAGATCTTTTTGGAATTGCCACACTGTTTTCCACAGAGACTGTACTAGTTTACACTCCTACCAACAGTGTAGAAGTGTTCCCTGGTCACTTTAATTGGATGATGAGGCAAGTAACAGATTAAGGGTACGAAAAGAGGTACTGAAAATTACATAATGTAGTGGAGGTAGTATCTATAATATGATTTGATAAGAATTAGAAAAAAAAACTTAGTAGCAATGCATACTAACCTGTTAACCTGAGACCTTATTTTGGAGACCCAGCTGTGAGGGATAGACATAGTATAAACCAAGATGATCAAAAACAACGGTTTTTAAAGTAAATGCCAGCTAGGGCATTTGTTTAAGAGTAAATCATAGCAACCTGTCTTTCAGCTGAATGTATGAAATGGAAATTAAGACATATGCAAGTATATATGTCTAGAAGCTTTATAAGTGTAAAACACACACTGTTTATAAATATGTCTAGATTGATCTTGCAGCAATTCATGCATATATACAGTCATTAATGAACTTGAGTGTGAAAGGAGTTGAATAATGTTAGACTCAGGATTGCTTTTGATGAGATACACCCTGAAGTAAGCAATATGACTTTCACTCTATGACTTAAGGTCAGAAAAGTGAACTGACAGGTAAAGGAGAGGAAAAGTGATGAAATTCACAGAAGAGCTTACATTTTATATAGGCAACCTATAATAAAGTATAAAATAGCCTTTGTGGATAAACATAAACTAACAAAAGGGACATCTAAAAATAATGTTTAACATCTTTTTCTTTTGGAGAAAACTCATGATTTATAAAATTAAAAAAAACAAAAATCTATGCTGTAGAGGTAACATTTAAAACATGGTAAGAATATAGGTAAACCTAAATTGCTTAATTAATTAGACTATTAAAATGAGTATTTTCATTCAAATATGAATATGAGCTTATTTTCCATTATAGCCTATTTGCCTTTTTCTGTGTTACTACAAAAATAAATATGTCAAATTCAAATAATTTTTTTAAATTTGGCAATGCGTCTTTGCTTCTTGCTATGAGTCTAAGTGAACATGTATATTTTTCTTCTGAGAAAAGAAATACTTATCATCTGAGATCATTTTTTCAAAGGAATGCAAAAAATAAAATTATATACTTAATATTCTGTTTGAAATTAAAAGTGCATTTAAATGAAAGATTGTTGCACACATAGAGAAAAAGCATTAAATCTAAAATTTTTAAATGTGAATCTTATTAACGCTCATATTACAGTCTTTAAAAATGATAAATATTGTAGCCATCCCATCAAAATTGAGTAATTAAATTTTAGGCATTTTCCCAGAAAGTAGTCATCGTTATGCTTCACTTACTTTTAGTACTTGGTTTTTGCTGCTTATGTTTAACTCATGACATTTATTCAATTATGTTTAAGCAATTTGCTATTAAATGCTTTGTAAATTTTATGGAAGTTGGAAGAATTGAACAAAAAAATGAAAGAAGGAAACCAATAAAACATGAAAAGCATTTGTTACATACTTATGCTAATTAAGAATTGTTAATTGTATTTTTTCCATAAAAATTCTGTTTAAAAGAAACCATCAAGAGAGCAGGGAGACAGCCCACAGACTAGAAAAAGATATTTGCTCCATGTCTGACAAAGGCCTAACATCAAGAATCTACAAGGAACTCAAATGTGCTGAAAATAAAAAAAACAAACAGCCCCATTACAAAGTGGACTAATGATATGAATAGACACTTCTCAAAGGAAGATATACAAGCAGCCAACAGATACATGAAAAAAATCCTCAGCCTCACTAGGCACCAAGGAGATACAAATTAAAACTACACTGAGATACCACCTAACTCCAGTCAGAATGGCCATCAATAACTCAAAATAACAGATGCTGGAGAGGATGTGGTGAAAAGGGAATACTTTTACACTGTTAGTGGGTATATAACTAGTACAGCCTCCGTGGAAATCAGTGTTGGGAGCCAGCCTTGGAGGCCCGCCTGATTGACAAAGTCCAGGTGTGCTGAGGACCCCCGACCGCAAAGCGAGTACGGGCAGCTGAGGACCTTTTATCTTCCATCTTTGCTGTTGGTACAGCTGAAGAAATTCTGTGCAGTCGTGGAAGAAGAAGATGGCATGTTTATGTGAAGTACTCACAGCTAACCTGAGAATGTCTTGGTTCATTTTTCCATTTTCCCACTATGCCGCTTGGCCTTTTCTAACATATGCAAGGGTTAAACTCTGAAGTACATCAAGAATGCTTTCTTTCACTTGGTTATAAGTTATTAGATATTGCTTAAGTAATAAATGATATAAGTATATTCACTCCTTATTTGATTTAGAATTATGTAGTTTAGTGTTTAGATATAAGGATTTTTAGAAGCATAAGTTTATAGTAAGTTCATTATGAATTCATTATAAGTTCTAATACTTATCTAGGAGTTATGTAGGTGATTTATAACACTGTTTTCACAGACTTAGGATAAAGATTATCTTTAAGGATTTTACTTAATTCAATAGTTAAAACTCTAAGTTAACATTTATAAAGTGGGTTTAAACTGAACTCATAATATACTAATCAGACACTTTTATAATAACTTAGCTAAAGACAGAAAGCAACCTTGGGGGTCTGGGAAACAATACTAAAAGCTTCTTTTGAGTTTTCTTTAGAAACAAGCACTGCAGGATAAGAGAAAAGTAACAAAGACACCTGGACAAAAAAGGCGATTACAGAACTCTGAAGGCCATAAAGCCCCAGAAGGAAAACTACTGCTACATGAAGAACTTTACACTTGGAAACTTTCAGGAGACAGTTCAAGGACTGTAATTCGGGACTTTGGACTAAAACTATCATCTTATGAATAAGACTCATTGTCTGAATGTTTACAGGGTTCTTGGCTTGTTTGTTGCTAAGACCACTAGGTGGTGGTAACTTGTAGAGGATATGTACGTGAAGGAATTTTCTTTGTCTTGCCCCTTTACAAATGGTATAAAAGCTCTGTGTTAACTAACATTAAATTGTCATCTGTTCAGGAAGCAGTTGTCTGAGTATAATGTTTTCGTCTTTCGCCTATCCGTCTCTCCTTCAGGAAATCTCGCGACCTTGTGGGGCTGGACCCCCGCAAATCAGTGTGATGATTCCAAAAAATTCTAAAACTTGACCTTCCATATGACCCCGCAATCTCCTTACTGAGCATATACCTGGAAGAACTCAGATCACTCTATAAAAAAGAATCCTGCACACATATGTGTATCACAGCATTGTTCACAATACAAGAACATGGAACCAACAATGCTGCCCATCAAAAGAGGACTGGATAAAAAATGTGGTACATATACACAATGGAATATTACACAGCCATAAAGAAGAACAAAATCATGAACTTTGCAGCAACCTGGATGGAATTAGAGTTTATAATACTGAATGATCTCTCACAGAAACAAAGAGCTGAGTATCACATGTTCTCACTCATAAGTGGTCCTTGAACAACTACTATATTACTATAAGAAAAGGATTGAAAGTAGCAGGAAACTGCAGGGAGGAGGGATGGGGAGGTGAGATTGACAGTAGTGGATATCTGCCTGGGGAAGGGGGGTACACCTCATCAATAAGGGTACCTGCACAGGGAATATTTGTATACCTAACCCTGAATTGTACCCCACAATTTTTAAAATAAAAATTAAAAGAGGAAAAAAAATTTTTTAAATAAATAAATAAATATTTTACGAATTTCCTCAATTTTACAAAAGTCAATATGTATTGTTACTTTATTTACTTCTATCAATGATTTTTCTCAGTTAAACAACAGTTGTGCATATTTAAAAGGTGATAATGAAATGCTATTTTCTAAAAAAAACCTAACACTCTCTAAATTCTAAGTTAACTTAGAATATTCATCTGAAGAAAAGTTACTATGCTAGCCATGTGTCCTCAAACTTACATGCAAGCAGTGTACTACTTTCAGTTTACCAACCTAAGCACGGTATCTAAAATACTAAGGTATTCTTTCATAAATATGGAAATATATTATTTTTCTGATCTTGTTTATCAGGTCACTCTGCAGCAGAAGTTATGAGTCTAGTTTATCCATCCACTTTTTGCATTTAAATACAATCAGAAAACATATTCAATTTACTGTGGTATCAAACTGTTGCTTATTATAACTAACCTATTATCCCAAAGTTCCCTGTGAGATGTAAACAGATCTGTAAACACTTCTACTTTACGTATTTGCTTAAGTAACTTAATAGTTTACTTGTTAGTTTACTTTTCCCAGAAAATGACCTTTTACAAAATTTATTTTTGATATGTGTATACTCTGTTGTATGAATCGACATATGTCTGAGCATGGAAAGTTCTATGACAAATGGTGCCTTGTCACATTATATGACATGTGTGGATGCAGGCTATGTAATGTCTACATTAATAACCTTGCCATTGACATTAACAGATGAGCTCCTTGTTTATAGGGTGACTACAAAATATTTTCATCTTCTCTGAAGGACAAAACATAAGCAAAAATGAAACACTGACACAGAACCACACAGTGTTCCATAAAGTACTTAGTCACCTACCTAGAAATGGTTTCAAAATTCAGTCATTATATTTTTCTGAGATTTCTCTCATCCAAGTAATTATTTTTTTCTTTTACCAACCAGGTAAATACACAAACTATATTGTCAAGTAGCAATGAGTTATGTTTTCTTTTTATTATTTCTATGTATTAACTAATTTGCTGAAAGAAAAAAGTATCTCATGAAGAAGAGACTTTTTTTTGTCTTACTACTGTTGCAGAAGTTTTGAATTCCACTGTCAGCTTAAACCAGCAACCTTGTGTTCTTGTCCCATGACTGAAAAGATTAAGGAATGCAGACACCAAAAGGATGAGTGAAAGAAGGAGTTTATGAAGCAACAAAGCTCTCTCCAGAGAAAAGAGAGGGCCCAAAACAGGTTACTGGGTGCTAGGAAGTTATTTTGTGGTTTTTTTACTTATCTTTTCTGGGGGTGTTTCTCTCATTTACATCTTATCCACCCAGTACCTCAGGAGACCCAATTCTTATTGTGCATGTGGGTCCTTGACCAAAGTTACTGCACCTTGAGTAGTACCCGTAAGTACTACAGAAGAGCCCATTCAGAGGGGTAAAATCTCAATGCTAATGCTATGTTAATGATATTATAAAAAGCCAATGTCAAGTTAGGACATCTAGTTAAGCTACTGCACCTGCACTCAAGCAGCAAAAAGTTCCTTTTAGCTGTACATCCTGGGTTGAAAGGATGTTCTTAACCACACCATCTGCATTGCCAGCCAACAATTATATAATGGAAGTGATGCTCAGGGTGTTCCTGCAGGTGTTAAATCCCTCAAGACCCTCTCTCCCTTGTCTGTTTAACCAACTTCTGGCTATCTCCTCTCTCACTACTAGATTTTATTATTTAAAAGTCATTATTTTTTTTTTCTTTCCTGTTCATAAATATCAGCATCAATTCATCTTGGGAAAGTCTTGTTTTGACCTGGAGTAACCATGTGAATACCCTCTATTGCAAGGCGAGAATGCACCCATTTTCCCAAGAGCTTATATATCAAAACAAACTGATAACGGGAAAAATTATGTAAATGTATGCCTCTATGATGCCCCTCACCAAAGAATTTGGCTATTTCAGAACTGCAGTCATCCAAATTTGTCTAAAGGATAGTTCCATCTTTTTGTAATTAAATTTTACTGAAAAAATAGATTCTTTGGATGGATTGGTTCACCCTGATTATGGTAAATGAAAGGAACAGGCCAGTGGTTCCCCTGAAAAATAATTTGCCATAGAGGTGAAAGAGGACTGGGTCATTTAACACCTCACTATGGCTAGGCGAACACTGAAGATAGATTTTTCGGTCACAGAATGGCCAGGCATAACTCACAGAGCTGTTGACCACATATTGAGAGAGAGAAAAAAAAATAAGCCTATGAAATAAGTGTGTGCATCTGTGAATTGGAAGTACTGATAAGTAAGAGTGGGGACTAAGCAGTTTTTTATATAAGTCAACCTTCACTATGTGTAACTTAGGAAAGAGAGACCTGCTGTAGTTTTTAAGAGCCAGTATGTTTTGAACAAATGAGCACATTATTATACTATATCTTGAGCCCCACAGCCAGAGACTGATAAGAGCTGAAAGCAGGATTCTGCTGCTGTGGTTAATGGAGGTATTTCTTCAAAATGTCTCATACCAGAGACATATAGGAGGCTGTTCTTTGGGGAAAAAAAAAATCAGTAAGCACATCCTGAAGGCAGTAGCTAGCATCAGACAGGTCAAAAGGATTATCAAGAGTCATTTCTGTAGGACATGAAAAATCTATCTCATTTTCTGTTTTGCGCATACAACTGTGAACCTATGTAAAAGAATTTTTGAGGGTCTTCAAACATTTTTGAAAAAGAAATCAAGAAAAGATTAACTTTTCAGTTAGAGAATACAGTTTCTGTATTAAAAGAAATGTGTCACTTTATTTTAGTTCAAATTTTTGAGAACCAAAACCATAGAAGTTGAATATTTCTCATTCAAAATATATTGAACATATACTGTGTTCCAAACAATTCAAAGAAATAAAGTAAGATTTAAAAATATCAAACAATTCATACTTGTAAGGAGGAATAAATGGAAAGAATTAAAAGCAACTATGCTTTAATATAAATTTAATTTTCATAATCTTTCTGTAGCATGTGCTTTAAAAAATATCATTAGCATATCCAATCTGGTTTCTAAATAAAGTAAACAACAACATGCAATTATTTTCACTATAGGTTGCCAGTATAATACAATTATTTTTAGAATAAGTTTAACAATGAATGTCAAATGTCTCAAAAATGTTTGTGGAATCAGAATCTAAGCGTTACTCATAAGATAATATTTATATATGTGGAGAATTATTTGAATATCATAAATATCTACAAAAGTAACTGAGTAAATTGCTTTTACAAAAATAGCATCATATTATGTACACTTTAATATTGTATTTGATACTGAAATGTTTGATTATATATTAGAAGTATTAAAAGATGTCATAAGATAATAAAGGTAATAAGATTACATCAAAAATCAATACACATGAGGCCTATGAGTAGAAATTTTTTTCTTTCTCAAGGTTTGTTTATTTAAATATACTATATAATTAACAGTTTGTATATTAAAATATAATTATTTTTAGCTTCTATCAAAAATGAAACAATTATAAGTAATGATAACCTTAATTAGTTGATCTGAGCAGTGTAACTGTTTTTACTAGTAATATCTAATGTTCTAAGTTTTCTATCACTGAAGTCAGTTGTGCTTAGAAGATGAAACATTACTGTCACTGAAAAGGAGTAATACAAATTTTACAACAGAGTTATAATGTCATATCTTCAAGCAAAACACATACAGTTTGTATAGTTTTGAAGTACTTAATTGAACAGTTGTCAATGAAAAAATATTAGGCAAATATCATGTGACTATCTCCAAACTTTGTACATATGTTTTATTTTCATATATTCAAAACATAAAAGTCTTAAAAAATAAAATACATGTAAAATTTAAATAATTCTTGCAAATCTAAAATAAAAATTTTAAAATAATCAAATTTTCAATAAAAATACACTCTGAATTCATTATAGTAATTCCGTAAATTGAAAAAAAATAACCCTTGAGCAAAAATCAAACAGACACACATAAAAATGACATTAGAAAAATGTGATAATAATGATGATAATTTTGTGTTATAAAATAAAAAGCAAATATATTTAATAGTACAAAAATAAAGTTTTTGCATAAAAACAATAATCCCATCAGGGGAATAAAAGAGAAATGAAGACATAAAATAAAAAGGAATATAAGAAAACTATCTTCAAAATTATTTAAAAACACACAAGTAAAAAGCAAAAAGAATAATATGAACCATCTAGTTCTTAAGCACATCAAAATGCAGAAAAGAACAAAAATAGCAAAATTTATTCAAAGTTATGGGGAAGAAAAAATATCAAAGACCAATAAAAAATGTAACATTTAGTGAACTATTTTTTGTGTTACTGTTGTAAACATGATTTGCTACAACCATTTTGAGGAAAAGTCTTGAAATTTTATTAAAGTAAAAACTAAAAATAAAATACAATAGAATAGATTACACTGAAAAAGTCTACTCCAAGGACTTTACCCTATAGAAATGAAAGCACCAAGTGCTAAATATTTAGTGATTCTTGTTTTGAGTGGCTAAGAAGAAAATTATCTCCCCATAGTCTATAGTGGAAACATTTGTTAAAAGAAACAAAATGACAGCTAGATAAGAATAAGTGCTAGTGTTGTATATCCCTGTAGATTGACAATAGTTAACAATAACATATTATAGAGTTTAAAGTAGCTAGAAGGAACATATTGAATGTTTCCAACAACAACAACAAAAAGATAAATGTTTGAGATGATAGGTATACTAACTACTTTGATTTGATCATTATCTATTATAGTATTGAAATATCATCATGTATCCCATGAATATATGCAATTATTATGTCAATTATAAATAAATTAAGTAAAAATCTAACTAGAAAGAAATCCATACTAGCATTATGCATTGGTAATATTTGAACACTTATCAAATATCTTGAACTTTTAGTAGAGTAGAATATTGATAAAACTCTTCAGTCTTTCATCACTAACTGGACTAAATATCCATATCCACTATCAGTGAGGTACTTTAACTCTGAGTTTGCCCATGTGACTTGCTTTTGCCAATAAAGTAATTGCAAACATGAGGTAAGCAAAATTTGAGAAATGATTGCATGATTGTGACTTCTCTTGCACTTCTTTCATTAATATATGCTAAACTGTCGCAGAAAAACCTACCAATTTTCCCAAAAGAATGAAAGGCTCGTGGGGTACAGCAACCCCAGCCAAGCTGTTACTGTCCAGCCTAACCTTGATCAATCAGTGGGAATAAGCCTATACTTAAGCATGCTCAGACAATTGCAGCAGAGCCACCCAATAGAATTCACAGAAAGTACACTTTGTCAACCTCAACCCCAGATCCATAAAAACAAATGACTGCTAGTTTAAATCACTGAGTTTTGTTTTTGTTTTTAATTCCCATCAGGGGAATAAAAGAGAAATAAAGACATAAAATTAAAAAGAACATAAGAAAACTATCTTCAAAATTATTTAAAAACACACAAGTAAAAAGCAAAAAGAATAATATGAACCATCTAGTTCTTAAGCATATCAAACCACAGCCTCAACCTACTGGGCTCCAGCGGTCCTTCCGCCTCAGCCTTTCAAGTAGCTGGAACCACAGGCACGCTCTACCACGCCCGGCTAATTTTTTGATTTATTGTAGAGATGAGGTCTCACCAAGTTGCCCAGGTGGGTCTCGAACCCATGAGCTCAGGCAATCCACTCACCTCAACCTCCCAAAGCACAGGATTACAGGCTGAGCCACCGAGCCTGGCTAAATCAGAGTTTTAAGGAGGCTTGTTATACAGCATTATTGAAAAGTATCAAATATTTCTGCTTATACAAAGCAAATGATTTTAGTGGACTACCCATCTATCTGAATCCTAAGGTTACTATGATGAATTAGTCACAAAAAAGACATCTGTGAGTCAAATTCTAATCTAACCATGATAATAACCACACTCATCCTATTTTGGGAAGGTAAGTTTTACCATCTGGCTTCTGACCTTCTGGGATCTCACCACCTTTAAATTTAGGAAGGTCATTCCAAGTATAGCACCTTTATGATCATTTCTTGACCTGCAGACAAAAGCCATGACAAAGCCTTAGAAAGATGTTGGTTCTTGTCTCACAAATGCTTTTCTCAAAGCCTGAATGAAGGAGATTATACAATGAACTCTCTAGGACTTAATTAGTAATAACTGAGTAAATTAAACATAAAAAATCTACTTCAGCATTTTTCACTCCCTAAACCTTTGGATATTTTTATCTATGGTACACCAAGAATGTTTCAATATCTAAATTTTAATGTGGTTTACACTTGGCTTTAGATTTAATTTAACCAATAAAAATAATCCTTCATGTTGTTCCCAGCTGCTAGGTTAATACACTGAATTTACATTTTGGAAGGGTTTATTTATTGTTTTCCTATCATTAATTTCAGGCTGATCCAATATTATATCTTTTTTACCCAAAGTTTGACATCCATAAGATTGTTTCTCATGATTATTCCCTAGATTTTATTTATAATTTTGCAATTACTGTCAGGTATGCTACCATATCATGGGTCAGAATTACAGCTTTCTCTATGAGTCACCTGAGATCCGAGTCTGGTTATATGGCTTGAGGCAGTGAGACTGAGGGGTGTTCTTGATGAGAATCAGCATTGTCTCATAAGTCTACACGCCAAGGAGAGGCTATTACAGGTCCATTATGCAAGGATATATCAATAAAACATAACATAGAAGTTAAAAGGCAATGTTTTTAAGAAATACAGTATATCCATTCAACATGACTTACACAAAAATAAAAGATGCAAATCTTACATAGATTATAGAGTAATATTAACATAATAACTTTATTGAAAAGTATGTGAGACTTGACACATTAAAGGCTATGACTAATCCTGAGTGCAGGAATGAAGGTACAACCAGAGAGAGAGACAGAGAGAGAGAGAGAGAGAGAGAGAGAGAGATCCAGCAGTCTTCACAAACAGATACAATAGTTTTCTTCTTTACTTGGGTTTTAAGTATGTAGGTATTCACTACATTTTTTAAACATTTCATGAATATGTCACTTAGATTTATACATTAAAAGATAACAGCCTGTGTATCCACATCATGATTCCATTTTAGAAATAAAAATGAAAACATATCAACCATGTACCTCCTTTTATCTAAGATTTTATGAGAAATCTGTAGTATCTTGTGCAAAGATACACACAAGAATAATTTTACTTTTTCTTTTTATGGTTTTTTATGGTTTTAAGTATTTCAATATGTTGAAAAAAACTTAGTTGTGTACAACTTAGTTGTATCATTAAAAAGCATATGAAATAAATAAAACTAAAGGTTAAATTATAGTAAATAACTACTAGAAAATAGTAGATTTAATTTTTCACTTTCTGAAAGCATAAATTAGATATTTAAGAAAATGTGTCATAGTGTGTATTTGGACAATTGTAATATGGTTCAGACAAAAAAGCAAACAAATATTGTGTATGTATACCACCATTATTTAGCTGTTTCTGTATTTATATTTATACTTTACTTATTTATTTATACATTGATGTTTTTCTTTAGACTGACAATCAGTAGAAAAAAATAATCAGTTTTTTTGTCTGAGAGAAAATATAGGAAATTTTCTGCATTTTTAAAGACTACTTTCTTTGAAATAAAGTATTGATACTTAATTTTTTTTTTTTTTTTTT
>NW_007247755.1:140561-164639 GCF_000164805.1 Carlito syrichta | reverse complement strand
GAGATGAGGTCTTGCCAAGTTGCCCAGGTGGGTCTCGAATCCGCAGGCTCAGGCAGTTCACTCACCTCAGCCTCCCAAAGTGCTGGGATTACAGGCTGAGCCACCAAGCCCGGTCTGATACTTAAATTTAACTATCTCTCTGGTATAATCTTGTACTTCAATGAGAACCTAAAAGCAAAACTGAAGTTATATTCTCATCTTTCATAAGATTTATCATCTATGCCTGTATTACATCATCATCATCATCATCATCATCATCATCATACTGAAGTTGAATTAAAGTGAAAACCTCTAAAGAGACAAAATGAAACATGTTGTACTAATAGAATATACAGTCTGTTTTTAAAACATAAATCTGAAATATTCATGTGATATTTATATAATTTTTTTCTGTTTTAATTTTATTTTATTAAAAAAATATGAGGTTTAAGTAAGGATTAACTACCTTAGTAGGTTGCAGGCAGGTGAAGTTTGCATTTCTAACTGAGTCTCACTTTACCTGATAATGATCTAAGTACACTTCGTATTGTCCCAGCCACCCCTTTAACATAAAAAAATAACATATATTTATATATGTATGCAGAAGTATTATCTGTGTGTGTTTGTGTGTGTGTGTGTGTGTGTGTGTGTGTGTGTGTGTGTGTGTGTGTGTATACCAAAACACCCTGGGATTTGTTTATTAAAAAAATGTGAAGTCTGGAAGTGTGATACCTCCTGCTTTGTTCCTTTTGCTAAGAATTGTTTTGGCTATTTGTGGTTGTTTATGTTTCCATATAAATTTCTGTATTGTCATTTCCAGGTCTGAGAAGAATGATGTTGGTAACTTAATGGGTATTGCATTAAATCTGTAGATTGCCTTTGGTAGGATGGACATCTTAACAATGTTGATTCTTCCTATCCATGAGCATGCAATATTTTTTCATTTGTTTGTGTCTTCTTGGATTTCTTTGAGCAGTGTTTTGTAGTTCTCATTGTAAAGGTCTTTCATATCTCTGGTTAGGAAGATGCCGAGGTATTTCTTTTTTTTTGGTGGTTATTGTGAATGAAATTGTGCTTTATATTTGGTTCTCTGCCTGCTTGTTGTTGGTGTAGAGAAATGCAACTGTCTTTTGCACATTTATTTTGTACACTGAGACCTTCCCAAAGTCCTTTATCAGTGCAAGCAGGCTTTAGACAGATTCTCTTGGATTTTCAAGGTATAGGATCATATCATCAGCAAAGAGGGACAACTTGACTTCCTCTTTTCCTATTTGGATACCACTGATTTTCTTCTCTTGTCTAATTGCCTGGGTTAGGACTTCCAACACAATATTGAACAAGAGGGGTAAGAGTGGACAACCTTGTCTTGTTCCAGTTTTCAGGGAAAATGATTGTAGTTTCTGGCCATTTAGCAATATGCCAGTTGTGGGTTTGTTGTAGATGGCACTTACTATTTTGAGGTATGTTCCATCTATACCTAGATATTTGAGGGTTTTTATCAAGAAGGAACGCTGGATTTTATCAAAAGCTTTTTTCTGCCCAAAAAACCATCAAGAGAGCAGGGAGACAGCCCACAGAATGGGAAAAAATATTTGCCAACTGTATATCTGACAAATGCCTAACATCTATGATCTACAAGGAACTCAAATGCACCGAAAGAAAACAAACAAACAAACAAAAAAACACAGCCCCTTGAAAAAGTGGACAAAAGACATGAATAGACAATTCTCAAAAGAAGATATACAGGTGGCCAACAGACACATGAAAAGTGCTCAGCCTCACTCATCATTAGAGAAATGCAAATCAAAACCACATTGAGATACCACCTAATCCCTGTAAGAATGGCCATAATTAACAAAACAAACAACAACAGATGCTGGCGAGGATGTGGAGAAAAAGGAACACTTCTACACTGCTGGTGGGAATGCAGACTAATACAACCTCTTTGGAAGACAGTGTGGTGATTTCTGAAGGAACTAGAAATTGACCTTCCATATGACCCAGCAATTCCCCTATTGGGAATATACTCAGAGGAACTCAAATCATTCTATAAAAAAAATACCTGCACACGTGTATTTGTTGCAGCTCTATTCACAATTGCAAAGACATGGAACCAACCATGTTGCCCGTCAAAGCTGGACTGGATAAAAAAATGAGGTATATATACACAATGGAATATTATGCAGCCATAAAGAAGGACAAATATATGGACTTTGCAGCAAATTGGATGGATTTGTAGTCAATCATACTCAGTGATTTATCACAGAAACAAAGAACTGAGTTCCATATGTTCTCACTCATAAGATGACCTTGAACAATTATAAGACTGTGGGAAGGCGATTGGCAGTAGCAGAAAACTGTCAGGGGAAGGGGGTTGGGACTGGCAGTTGGAGGAAGCTGCTAGGGGAGGAAGGGCATGCCTCATCAACAAGGGTACCTGCATGATCAATGTTTGTATACCTAGCCCTGAATTGAACACTACATCTTTATAATAATTAATTAATTAATTAAAAAACAAAGAATTTTCCCCCAAAGGGCGCCTGGAACTATCTAAAACAAAACATGAAATAAAAACCAAATAACAAACCGAAAAAAAAAGTGTCTCTATTTTTACACATTTAAACTTTAGTCAACTTCAGAGTTCTCTTCATTTGATGCAATAAGCATATTGACATGCTTTTTCCACTGCTCAAAACAATTTTGAACTCGTCATCTCTGTTACCTTTTAGTGCTTCTGCCATTTTTGTTTGTTTGTTTGTTTGTTTGTTTCACTTCCCCACAGTGGCAAAGCATTTCTCTTTCAGAACTTTTTTAATCTGTGGAAAGAAACAAAAAGCATTACTCCAGTCAAGATCAGGTGAATAGAGAAGGTGGGGCATGGGACTCACGCCATTTTTGGTCAAAAATTACTAAATACTCATTGAGTGGGCAGGTGTGTTGTCATGGTGGAAGAACCAGTCACTTGTTTAACACAACTCTGTTAGTTTCTTAAGAACACAGTCTCTTATAACAATGTTAGGTAGTACATTGGTGCCAGTGGGTTCCTAGAACTCACATCTAGTTGTGGAAGCCTGTACTACAAGGGACCCACTCTTCAAAAAATAATTCCAGTTTTGGGGGTACCCCCTCATATTTAATCAAGAGAAAATTAAATGATCTCAGAAGATATGAGTGAGTCCTCGCTGAAAAGCTTTGTAGTGTTTGAAAAATTAATTTGATATACACAATTAACACTGATATACACAATTTGAAAAAATATAATTAATTATCTATATTTATTGAGTTTTTATCTGTATGTAATTGCATAAACACAAACACAGGTAAGGATACACACACACACACACACACACACACACACACACACGTATGTATGCTATTATATCACCTCAGCATAGGAACATATTTCTAAATTATTATATGATTTAAATTATCATGATCTAAGAAAACAAGAAAACATGAATATTCTAGTAAAGAAATGCATTTTCTATTATGTGAGAATGAAAAAATTAAATCTAAAAAAATGTCCTAATATATAAAGTTTTTTTTTCTACATCCTTTTTCACAAAGAAAGTTAGATCGGCAGCTAAAACATTATTAAGGTAAAAAGACAATACTACATATCAATGTTAGAAATGTAATTAGAGTCGCATTTAGTGTTAAATTCACATTCAAATTACTTCTGTATGAACTGATAGGTAAATTTAACAAAATAATTGACCAATATTGATTAATAAATTATAATAGGCTAATGAATAATATGAGAAAGCAATAAATTTAGTGAAAAGCATAATACAATTGACAAATCAAAAATTTGTAAATTTTTTAAAAAATGACAAATGTAAGCATAAAATCATAGTCAGGATTTTTAAATGGCAAAAAGATATAACAAGAACAGAAAAAAACTTAAAGGGTATTCTGTACAACTTTGTATAATTAATTTGAAGTTAATTTTAATTTGGTATTTTTTATATATGTATATATATATATATAGAGAGAGAGAGAGAGAGAGAGAGAGAGAGAGAGAGAGAGAGGGAGAGAGAGAATATACACACCCTAATGGATAAAAGTTTTAAAAATTGCCAAAATTGTCAAACTGTTTAACAGATCATTTTTTACAAATTTATTCTTCATTTTTAAATTTCACTTGAATGCTAATTGGGTATATATATTATTATCTTTCTTCTAGTTTAAATAAGCAAAACTTCTGTTGTAAGATTAATAATTCCTCTACAGTATTCACCTATTTTGTTGCCTCCACTTCCCACTAATTGCCTCTAGTTTTAGGTCATGGAACCCCCAAATTTCTCAATTTCCCATGATGTACCAGTCACAATGAGCATATCTAGGACACATATTTTGGTTCCTAAGACCATTCTCCAATAAAAGGAATTTCTCCAGAGGACCTTGGAGAAATAGTTGATTCTAGGACTGGGACAGAAAATGTACAAAATGGCCCTGGAACATCTTGTAGTGACAAAAAGGTAAGAAAGTTCTCAAAAGCAAACAAACAATTGGGGTTATGTCAGAGGGACATGAGCATCCTCTGAAAGAGCTTCCTTTGGCCAAAATGGGAATCATTTGAAAAAATATGTAATTAAATAAATATTAGATTTTCACCAAAACTATAAAAAAATGAATCTGCACTCATATAACTAAATACATAAATTACAGAGTATAGACATGCTTTTCATGCAGAAGAATTCCAAATAATTTATGCAGATACTCTACTTTCAAGGTAAAGAGATCTAATTCTTCACTACTTAGGTGTGGGCTGCACATAGTGACATTCTTCCAAAGAACCTGACAAACACTACCTTAACCAGGTGAATAAAATCAACATCTATAGTAAAAATTAGCTGGGCTCTGTGGCTCAGCCTGTAATCCCGTGCTTTGGGAGGCTGAGGTGAGTGAATTGCCTGAGCCCACGAGTTCGAGACCCACCTGGGCAACTTGGCGAGACCTCATCTCTACAATAAATCAAAAAATTTGCTGGGCGTGGTAGCATGTACCTGTAGTTCCAGCTACTTGGAAGGCTGAGGTGGAAGGATCACGAGAGCCCAGCAGGTCGAGGCTACAGTGGCTGGCAGCAGCCACTGTACTCCAGTCTGGGCGACAGGGTGAGACTCCAACTCAAAAAAAAAAAAAAAAAAGTAAAAATTATGTTGATAAGATGTAAAAACAGGGAATCCTCCTTGCCCCCCCACACTACAAGAGCTTTTCTGTCCCCTCAATAAATCCTGTTTTCTAAAAAAAAAGCAAGGAAAAAATGATTTGATTATACAATTAGACGTGGAAAAACTTTGGATACAATTCAGCATCCCTTATTGATAAAAAAAAAACAAACCTTGAACATCTAAGCGTAGATGGAATATACATAAAAATAGTAAGAATCATCTAGCAGAAACCCACAGCCAACAAACTGCTAAACAGACAGAAATTGGAACCCTTTTCCCTGAAAACCAGAGCAAAACAAGGATGCCCACTCTTTCCCCTCCTTTGTAACATAGTATTGGAAGTCCTAGCTAGAGCAATCAGACATGAGTAGGAACTCAGGGGATCCAAACATGAAAAGAGGAAGTTATGCTTTTCCTTGTTGCAGAATACATGATTCTCTATCTTGAAAACTCAAGAGAATCTGTCAAAAACCTCCTTGCACTGATAAAGGACTTTGACAAAGTATCAGGGTATAAAATAAATGTGCAAAAGACAGTCACATTCCTATACACCAACAATAGACAAGTAGAAACCCAAATAAAAAGCACAAGCCCATTCACAACAGCCAAAATAAGAATGAAATATCTTGGCATGTTAACCAGAGAAGTGAAAAACCTTTACAACGAAAACTACAAAACATTGCTCAAAGAAATCAAAGATGACACAAACAAATGAAAAATTATTCCATGTTCATTGATTGGAAGAGTCAATAATGTTAAGATGTCCATTCTACCCAAGGCAATCTACAGATTTAACGCAATACCCATTAAATTACCAACAGCATTCTACTCAATCCTGGAAACAACAATAGAGGAATTCATATGGAAACATAAAAGATGACAGATAGCAAAAGCAATCCTTAGCAAAAACAAACAAACAAACAAACAACAACAACAACAAAAAACCAAAGCAAGAGGTATCACACTCCCAAACTTTAAACTATATTATAAAACTACAATAATCAAAACAGCCTGGTATTGGTACAAGAACAGGCATATAGACCAATGGAACAGGATAGAGATTGCAGAAGCAAAACCTCAATTTCTCAACCAACTCATCCTTGACAAAGCCTCCACCACCAACCACTTGGGAGAGGAGAACCTATTTAGTAAATGTTGCTGGGAAAACTGGATGACCACATGCAGAAGATTAAAACAAGACCCCTACCTAACATCATACACAAAAATCAACTCTAAATGGATCAAAGACCTAAACGTAAAACCTTAAACCATAAGAACTTTAGAAAATGCAAGGGATGCTCTTAAGGAAATTGGAATTCACTACCAATTCCTGATCAAAACCCCAAGTGCCCATGCCATAAGAGGTAAGAAACACAAGTGGGACCTCATCAAACTGACAAGCTTCTGCAAAGCAAAAGAAGCCATTGAGAGAGCAAAGAGACAACCCACAGACTGGGAAACAATATTTGCCAATTGTATATCTGATAGAGGTCTAACATCTAGGATCTATAAGGAACTCAAACATGCTGAAAAGAAAAAAACAAACGCCCCCATTAAAAAGTGGGCAGAAGATATGAATAGACCCTTCTCAAAAGAAGACATAAGAGCAGCCAACAGATAATATGAAAAATACTCAGTCTCAATAGTCATCAAAGAAATACAAATTAAAACCACATTGAGATAACACCTAACTCTAGTCAGGATGGCCATCATCAAAAAGTCAAAAAACAACAGATGCTGGAGAGGATGCAGGGAGAACAGAGCACCTCTACACTGTTGGTGGGAGTATAAACTAGTATAACCTCTGTGAAAAACATTTGGTGATTCCTGAAAGATCTACAAATTGACCTTCCATACCACTCTATTATTCCCCTACTGGGAATATACCCAGAGGAACTCAAACCACTCTATGAAAAAAATACCTGCACACACGTATTTATTGCAGCATTATTCACAACAGCAAAAACATGGAACCAACCATGCTGCCCATCAAAAGAGTACTGAATTTAAAAAAATGTGGTACATATACACCATGGAATACTACACAGTCATAAAGAACAAAATTATGAACTTTGCAGCAACTTGGATGAATTAAAGTCAATAATACTGAATGATATATCACAGAAGCAAAGAACTGAGTACCATTTGTTCTCACTCAATAGCGGACCTTGAACAATTATCATAATACTATAAGAAAGGGATTGACTATAGTGGGAAACTGCCAGGGATTGAGGGGGTGGGATTGACAGTAATGGGAAACTGCCAGGGGAGTGGGCACACATGGCATCAACAAGGATACCTGCATAATGAACATTTGTATACCTAACCCTGAATTGTACACCACATCTTTAAAATTAAAAATTTTTTTAAAAATGTCGATAATATGTAAGCTTGCTACAATGTGATAAGAATGACATTATACCTCTGTTATTTTATCTTCCTTTCTTAAAATGCATATCTCTAGTCTTGTCATGTAAAACAAAACAAAACAAAAAACAGACAAATCTCAACTGAGAGACATTCTACAAAGCACCTGGTTACTATTGCTCAAAACTGTCAAAGTCAACTGAAATTTAAAAAACCTGAGATATTGTCACAGAGCAGAAGAGCCCAAGGAGACCTGACAATCAAATGTAATGTCATATTCTTAATGGGATCCTGAAGCAGAAAAGGACAGTGGATAGAAACTAAAAAAACCTGCATAAAATGTTGTTAGTCAATAATCATGCCTTAACTTTTGTTCATTAATTGGAATAAATTATGCCATACAAATGGAACATGTTAGCAATAGGGTTAATTATGTGGGTGTTGGTATATTAGAAGTCTCTGCTCTCTTAAAACAATGATTCTATAAATCAAAAACAGTTCTAAATAATACCATACATTTAAAAAATATTAAGTAACTCAAAACATCACCTTAGAAACCATTTTGTTATTAGACCCTATAATCCTAGTGACTAAAATTTGAATATGCCTACATAACTTTAGGAAAAAAAGTTTTATTTAATGTGTTTACAATTAGTAAAAATGACATTTCTAAGCAAATATTACCCTTACTACATTAAGAGATGAACGAATTGAAATTTAGGGTAAATAATTCTATATAGGAAATACTATTATAATCTATGTATTCTCATCATTGGGAGCAGATGTAAACTTTGTGAATATAGTAGAGGAAAGGACCAGTGAATGCCATTTATGTTTTCACCTATTAAATAAAATATAAGTTTCTCATTGTTTTTAATTCAGTAATTCAACATCAGTACTTAAGGATAATTGAGATTATTTTTCTAATTAGCCATTTATTATAGATATCATGTTTATAATAAACTTAACACTATCTTAAAAATAAGACCATTAATAATAGTATAAAAATATTTTTAGCTCATAACATCAATATTATCATCTTTGGAACAATTGGTAACTTTTTTTTTATTTATTATTATTTTTTTTTTTTAGTTGGAGTCTCACTCTGTTGCCCAGACTGGAGCGCAGTGGCCGCTTCCGGTCACCGCAGCCTCGACCTGCTGGGCTCCGGCGATCCTTCCGCCTCAGCCTTCCAGGTAGCTGGAACTACAGGCGCGCGCTACCATGCCCGGCTGATTTTTTGATTTACTGTAGAGATGAGGTCTCGCTGCCCAGGCGGGTCTCGAACCCGCGGGCTCAGGCAATCCACTCACCTCAGCCTCCCAAAGGGCGGGATTACAGACTGAGCCACCAAGCCTGGCTATTAGTAATTTTTTATTCTTTTTTTTGAGTTGGAGTCTCACTCTGTCACCCAGACTGGAGTGCAGTGGCCACTCCCGGCCACCGTAGCCTCGACCTGCTGGGCTCCGGCGATCCTTCCGCCTCAGCCTTCCGAGTAGCCGGAATTACAGGCATGTGCTACCACACCCTGCTGATTTTTTTATTTATTGTAGAGATGAGGTGTCGCAGCCCAGGTGGATCTCGAACCCGCGGGCTCAGGCAATCCACTCACCTCAGCCTCCCAAAGGTGCGGGATTACAGGCTGAGCCACCGGGCCCGGCTGTAACTTTTTTAAAGTTCTGAACTATTTATTTACTATCCATCACCAAATAATATTGTCTATAGTAGTAGATATTCAAAACACTAAAACCTACATAGAATATTAATGTTTAAAGAGAAGTAAAACAACTGTTGAATTTTATAAAAACGAAATCATACTGTGCTGCCCCATATAATGTAGTGATAATGAATATTAAAATATTACATTTCAATTTTCTGATCCCCTTTTCACTTCTTACTGAAATAGAACTTTTTATGGGATATTTTATTTTATTTATTTTAGAATCTTAAAAACATCCTTAGTTCATTAGAAAACTCTCTTAATTTGCTCAGAAGAAATTTTATTCTAAGTCCTTGAAGCAAAAATCTTGCTGCTGTGGTTTGAATTGTATTGGGGCAATGATATGTAAATGATGTGTTGTTTCAAAATGTGTGCAAAGCATTTTGGACAAAGATAAGCTTAAGTCAAAGGTTAAATATGAAATTGAACTGAATAATCTCAGTTGAGCCTAAAATGCTGACAACAGCAATCCAGAGCTATCCTTGGCTTGACCTAGACAGCCTAGGCAGCCTCCAGGCCTATAACGATCTAAATGAGTAGGAAAGAGATAAAAATGTGCTTATGATTTAGCAATAAGCCCTTAAGTATAGTCATATGAAGAAGTGACTTTCATATAAGAATCTTACAATATAAAATATCCTTATATGTGGGTAAAATTACGTGGATATTTCCTGCATTTGCCTGTGGATTATGTACCAAAAGTTTTGTGTCATTGCCAGACTAAACAATAATTGTGCATGTGTTCGTGTATGTGTTGTTTTGTGGGGGTCACTCTATGAGTTTTAGGAAACTATTATATAATGTACTCGTATATACACTTTCTTATATAAAAAGGAGATAAAACTTATTTATAATGTGAGTAGAAAGTTATAAAAAATATGATCATGTTAACATTATATATGTATGTATACATACGTATACACTAGGGGTGTCAAAAAATGTATACACATTTTAAGAGATTAGATATTTGCCATAATCAGAAGTATTTGGACACTGATGGTAACCACTTTGAGCACCTCTTGTAATTGTAGAAGTCAAACATGAGTAGTATTTATCCTATTGAGTATTACAACTTTAATAGTTTTTTCCTTTCTTAAAATGTGTATACAGTTTTTGGCACCCTCTGTATATAAACACAAGAGTAAAAAGGCATTTTTAAAATGCTGAGTAATCAAAGCAAAAATTCTAAAACAAAGCATCAAATGATCAAAATATGCTATCCTGGTTGTTAAGCAATTTACATATATTTGCATGAAAGAGTGGAGAGGCAAAAAGTTACAATGCAGATATGCATGTGCTAATTAAAGATGTCATAGACCACTGCATGCAGGTAACTCAAATGTAGGAAATAGTCTAGAAGCTGAATCACATCCTTGGTCCCTGGTTCTTTTGTCTCTGGGTGAGGGAACTTGAGGAAAGCATAGTGTAATGTTATACAAGTTATTTTCAACCTGGCAGATGTTCTGGTACGCCTTTCACCAAAGGAACTAATGTATAAATGAAAAGAGGTTCTTTATCATGCTTTAACTATTTATGGCAAAACCCTTCCCACAACCTATAGAAATAAATAAATGTGTGTGTGTGTGTGTGTGTGTGTGTGTGTGTGTGTGTGTGTGTGTACAGCAGTGTTTTTCAGAGGATAGAAGAAAACTGAAATATCAGCTGAGGAATCAGCTGTGTTAAGAAAAGAACTGATAAAAATTAAAGACTATGTAAGAAGAGTATGGGCCAGAAAAATTGATAGAAACAGGGGTAAGCTATCCCTGTAAAGTGCTGGGATTGGACTCAGGATGAAAAGGCATGTGAATGAATGAATGTCAATGTCCCTCCCAACTGAATTATAATTTGGGAAAGCAATCATTTGTACCTACAGCTTAGGTTTATCGATACACTTTCCATCTGTAACATTTCTTTCAAAAAGCTGTAGTAATTTTGCAATTATTTTATTCTTTCTTGATCACAAACTATACTGCTAATGATTTACAGGTTACACCATTAATGTAAAATATATGGATATTTGTTGCCCTGTTTGATGCTTTTGATTTGGTGAAGTTTTTCTCTCACTGCACTGTAACACTTCTTCAGTCTTCTCCAAGACCACTTCTTCTACTCCCTAGCAACCAGGTCCATAATTCAAAGACCTGACAAATGGCCAATAAGTACATGGAAAAAATTGCTCAGCATCACTAATCATCAGAGAAATGCAAATTAAACTTACAATGAGATATCACCTCAAAATAAACAGAAACAAGTGTTGGAGAGGATGTGGAGAAAAAGTAACTCTTGTATATTCTTGGTGGGAATAGAAATGGTGCAAAAAGTTATGGAAAACAGCACAGGTTCTCTTTGAAAAATTAAAAATAGAACTACCATATGATCCAGAAATCTCACTCCTAGTTAATTAAAGCGGTATATTAATGAGATGTCTGCATCCTTGTATGCATTGCAGCATTAATCAAAATAACCAAGTTATGGAACCAAACTGTATCCAACAAAGGAATTAATTTAAAAAAATTGTGAGATAATGCACAAGAAAATACTTTTCAGCCTAAAAAAAGGGAAAATTCTTGCATCTGCAACAACATGAATGAAACTGGAGAACATTATGCTAAGCTAAGTAAACCAGACACAGAAATGGAAATACTTCATGATACCACTCATATGAGAAATCTAAAAGAGTAAAACTCAAAGAAATAAAATAGTGATTACCAGGGTCTGGAGGGTGGGAGACTAGGAAGATGTCCGTCCAAGACACAAAATTTTAGTTAGACAAGAGAAATAATTTCAAGAAACCTATTGTACGACTTGATGACTATAGTTAGTAGCAATGTTTTATAATCTAGAATATTGCCAAGAGAGTAGCTTGTAAGTGTCCTCACCACCAAAAATGTTAGTATGTAAGGTAATGCATATGATAATGAGCTTAATTTAGTCATTCCATAATGTATATATGTTTCAAAATATCACGCTTACATAGTAAACATAGAATTTTGTCGATTAAAATTGTATTCAAAAATAAATAAACAAATAAATAAAGAACCTCCCAAAGGTCAAATCATATTTTCTCTGTGCTATTTATAACTATCTATGTTCCTATAGTCTCCTGTATCTCTTATATCCCACACCTCCTACAATACTAAGATTTGTATATTTACTTTCCCTGGAGTATTTTTATGATTATCCTCTTGTGTTGAACAACACAAAGAATAGGTATAATATCTTGTTGATGGCTACAGTCATCATATATATATGTATATATACATACATATATGTATATATATCATATAATATCCTCAGATATCTATATAAAATGCATATATATGTATTATCCACAAATAGTTAATCTGCTTAACTTCTAGTTTCTGGTCAACATTTTATTTACAAAATTTTGTTCATATATAAATTTGTATAATTGTATTTATTTGTACCAAATTAGTAATTATTTTTAACTTACTTTTAGATTTTTCAAACTTGAAAGTTTTCTTAGAGCATAGTATGAAAAGCAGACATTGCTGCTGATATAGTCTTTTTCACAAATTGTTAACTGTTTAGCGTTTCTACCAGTAACTAGGAGACAATAATTAAAAGTTGAACAAGTTTTTGCTGACAGCAACTTTCAAACCTCCTTCCCTGAAATGTGACACATCAATATACTTATAAAAGATAAAAATAGGCAGGCTCAGTGGCTCAGCCTGTAATCCCATGCTTTGGGAGGCTGAGGTGAGTGGATTGCTAGAACCCATGGGTTCCAGACCTGCCAGGGCAACTTGGTGAGACCTCATCTCCACAATAAATCAAAAAATTAGCCAGGCGTGGTAACACGCACCTATAGTTCCAGCTACTTGGAAGGCTGAGGCGGAAGGATCGCCAGAGCCTAGCAGGTTGAGGCTGTGGTGGCCGGGAGCGGCCACTGCACTCCAGTCTGGGCAACAGAGTGAAACTGCAACTCAAAGAAGAAAAAAAATTTTTAAAAACTTCATCTTAAATTAGAAAGGGGGAGAACTGAAAATATGTGGTTTTTAGTATTTACAAATTAAAACATAGCTTAAATTTTCATTCAAGAGGTATTATGTGATAATTTTTGAAAATGAACATTTGTGTCTAGATAAATATTGAATATTTGAAAGATATTAATATTTTAGAATATTTAAACAATATTATAAAGACTTGATATTGAATATTTTAAAGATAACCTGCCATTACCTAACATATATCCTAGTTGAAAAATACAGGGAGACAGACATAATCAAAATGTTTGGCATAACATAATGTCCTGTCAGGATTACTAACTGTTATATTAGTTTATAAGCAAAACGTAAGATCATTTCCAAGTTATAAGATATGAAATTAATGATGGTTTTGGAATTATGAAAGATATATTGATAGACAACAAAGCATGAAGTATGCATGTACAGAAGAGAAAACAAAAATAGCATAAGTATAAAGATTAGAAAGCAGTGGGTGCTTAGTAATGAATTTTATGTTTGTACTCTAGGAAAATAAATAATCTAACTTCAGAAGATAGGAGGGAGTGCCAATTTATAATTCATTTTCAAGCATGAGAAATAAGTCTCTCATAAGTATAGAGATGAACATACAGTCATGTTTGCCTAAAGACATGAAAATGTTTTGAGAAATGTATCATTAAGCCACTTCATTGTGAAAACATCACAGGTGGACTTGCACAAACCTGGTTGGTATAGATTATGTCACACCTAGGCTGTTTGATATAGCTTATTGCTCCGAGGTTACAAATCTGCTCAGCATATTACTATACTGAATACTGCAACAGCCATAACACAAAGGCAAATATTTGTGTACGTGAACATATCTAAGCATAGGAAAGGTACAGTAAAAATATGAGATAAAAGATTTTTAAAACGGTTCACATACATGGAACAGAGGAACATGTCAATTGTAATCTTGTGGGGCCACCATTGTATATACAGGCTGATGCAGACTGAATCACCATTTTGAAGCATATCACTAATAAATCAGAGGGGCTATTTTAAAACATGTAATGATTGATATTCACAAACTCAGTGATACGAGAAGTAGGAGAGATAGTAAAAACTAAAATAATGCAGGCAAGGGGCAAGCAGTTAAAGAAATAGGATTAGTAGAGCATAGATGAAAGTTTATATTTTAAAATTTAAGAAAAAACTCAATTATAGTATAGATAATGTGATCAAAGGGGAATGACATAGAAACATTCCTAGCTCCCTGACTGGAAAAATGGAGCCATTAGCTAAATATTGAGTAAAATTATACCTGTTTTTCTGGAATTGTGAATAAAGTACTACAGCTAAGACAAAAACATTTTAAGTAGCTTCAGCTTTTAAATATAGAAGAGAAGAAAGAGTATAAGATCCATCCCTGCAGGTCTTGCTAAGAGCCATAAGAGTAGCTATCATGCAATAACTGTTAAACATCCCAAATCCAAAATGCTCTAAAATTCAAAAAATTTTGATTGCTGCCATGATGATGAAATGAAATGCTCATCGGAGCATTTCAGGTTTTGAAACTTTGGATTAAGTGTATTCAATCAGTCAGTATAATGCATATATTTTAAAATAAAAAATTCTGAAATCCAAAACACTTCTGGTCCTAAACATTTCAGATAAGAGATATGCAACCTTGTAGAATATCCACCATCTCTCTCTTTCATATATATGCTATATATAGCTACATAGACAAGTTGTATATATATATATATATATATATATATATATATACACATACATATATGTATATATATATATGTAGTCACATTGATACATTTATGTATATATCTATATATCATAGATATGACCTATATGATGTGTGACACATGTAACATATCTATCCATGTCTATGTCTATATAGAGATATGTAGATAAAGGTTCATATAGATATGTAGATATAATATATGTAGAAATAGGTATAAATATATGTAGCTGTAAATATATATGAATAAAATATATGTGTGTGTATGAAAACAATGACAGAGGGAAAAAAACAAAAAGAATTGTTCATACACCAAGAGGAGAATGTGATATTTTTCCTTCTTCTCCTCACAATAAATCAAAAAATCAGCCAGGCGTGGTAGTGCATGCCTGTAATTCCGACTACTCAGAAGGCTGAGGTGGAAGGATTGCCGGAGCCCAGCAGGTCGAGGCTGTGGTGGCTGGGAGCGGCCACTGCACTCCAGTCTGGGTGACAGAGTGAGACTCCAACTCAAAAAAACAAAAAAACAGAACAAAAACAAAAAAGACCTGGGATTACAAGCATGGTGAGAGACCATGCCTAGCTTTTTTGTTTTTGAACTACAGAGTTAGAAAATCACAAAAACTTCAGAAAAAAGTGGTCTTCATTGATTCTCAAGTCTTTAAAAGCCGGATATGTGATGCCCTGTTCTTACATAATGTTGAGGGAGGATGAATAGATTGTTTTTTGTTTTTTGTTTTTTTTTTGCTCCTGCTGAAAAGACAATAGAACATAATTCAAACATTCTATAGCAGCTTCACTCAATCATTTATAGGACCATTATTCCTTGGTTACTTTCTGTGTCCTTTTAAAATTATCTACCCACTTATAAAAACTCTAATTATCTTTTTAGTCTGATTATATTATTTAAACTCCTTTTAGTATACATATATTCAAATACTCTCTCATTCACTCTCTCTCACACACACACACAAACAGATCATGTAAAGGTAAAAGAAATTTTGTATTAGTCCACTCAATAGTTGAGTGAATATTAAAGTGTGTTTATATATATATATTTATGTATATATAATTAAAAAAAACAAAATGTATTACACTAATCACATCATGCATGTATACCATAATTGAGTAAAATAGTTTGACTTTTTTAATCAGATGCATACAGTAAAAGCAACTCAATTTTTTGAATATTATTAACATTAACATAATCTGTGTTTTAATATTGTAATGCTACATATGTTGATTAATTGAAAGTAATTTATAATACAAAACAAGTTATTTGCCTCTTGAACGCATAGTTACAGAAACATGACTCGATTCCATTTTCAATTCACTATTATTGTTTGTACTTTGCCAATAACTTCCCATTTGTTTCTCAGCAGTATAAAGTAATCATTTTAATTTAAAGATTGTTGTGGGCATAGTTCTCCCTCCTTATTTTTAAACCATCAAAATTATCTGAAAGTTGTTACAATCAATTGCTTTGAAAATATGAATTAAAAATGTCAGTATACTTCATACATGTATGAAGTTTGATTAACTGCAATAGGCTGGAAAATTTCAAAGAAATATACAGTAATATCACTTTTATATTATAGAACATTTACTCTTCTAAATCTATTCTTATCACATGATTTTTACATAAATAACAATAAATCATTCTAAGAAACTGGGATACAATAAAATAAAATAACACCTTACACTTTTACTAACTAGCAAAAATTAAATAATCAAAGAAGAATAAACTCTTTGAGTGTATCATTTTCTGTATAAAAATAATGCCAGTTTCAAGCAATTACAGATTTTTAAGGGTACTAATAATGTAATTTATATAAATAGTTCTATAGTTAATTTGACCAGATTTATTGCAGTTTCCACAACAGTTTAAAAATTTACCCTGATTTAAATGCCAAAATATAGTCACAAAATTAATCAAATGAGTTGTATGTCTTATTTCATTTTAGAACAGAAAATGGCCTGTCCTTAGAGATTTTCTTGCAGTTTATATAATTTATAATAATAAAATATTTACCTTTAATCAGAAGCATCTGGATACTGATAGTATCCGCTCTGACCACCTCTTGTAATTGCAGAAGTCAAACATGACTTGTATTAATCTTTTGTTATCAACATATATTATTACAATTTTAAAGCCTTTCTTAAAATGTGTATACATTTTGGGGGCATCCTCTGTATATTCTGGTTTCTGACTTATACAATTTGCCTTTACATAATAAACTTTAACAAGAAGCATTAATTTTCTTTTTTTTTTTCACTCAGTCAATTAAAAGAGTTTTCCGGCCGGGCTCGGTGGCTCAACCTGTAATCCCAGCGCTTTGGGAGGCCGAGGTGAGCGGATTGCCTAAGCCCGCAGGTTCGAGACCCGCCTTGGCAGCGAGACCTCATCTCGACAATAAATTTAAAAAAATCACCCAGGTGTGGTAGTGCGTGCCTGTAATTCTGTCTACTCGGAAGGCTGAGGCGGAAGGATCGCCGGAGTCCAGCAGGTCGAGGCTGCAGTGACCGGGAGCGGCCACTGCACTCCAGTCTGGGCGACAGAGTGAGACTCCAACTCAAAAAAAAAAAGAGTTTTCCTAGGAGATAGTAGTTTAGAAAACATGTAGAAATCTCACAGTTAAATGTGATTAAGTCAGACATTTTAGATTTCTCAGACCATTAAAATCTATGAAGGTAGGACATAACTGATTTAATTTTCAAGTTGTTAATTTGAAGATCTAATTATGTGTTTGTCATTAAGACAAACTTTTAATAACATTGCAAAACAGTTTTTCTATCAACAGTGTTAAAAGTAATAGATTTTTACAGATCATTGTATTATTCTTTTAGTCATTATATATATCTATTTATATCTATATCTAATTGTATATATCATATATAATTAGATCATGTGATTAACTTTATCTTTGTTTAACTTTATTAACTATAAGTGTATATTTACTAAATGTCATGTACAGAAATAGCTATGTTCGACAATTCCTTTCTTGGAGGTTTTAAAGTATGGCTTTCTAAGATTACTTAAGATTTTGTTATTGTTTTTGTTGTTGTTTTGTTCACAGTTAGTGGAAAAGGCAGCAAAGTGCATGACTTCTCAAGTTAATCAAGTTAATTCCAAAAAAAGGTATAAATGAATAAAAAGTATAAAAGCAATTGAGATGGGATAGTGTTGCTATTATAAAGTATATCAAAAGATACATTTCCTATGTGATCTGTTAGGAAATTATTTTGTTGGAAAAAATAATCATTTAAGTTCCAGAAAGAGATATTTTACTCTTCAAATTGTAAGGATAATACAGATAGCAATATTCTAAATTGTTCTTTTGTACACATTTTCCATTTGACAATCCTATACTCATTAAATTAACTAATCACTTTCATGGGTAAGAATTTCATGCTTTAAATATAGGTTGATTAAAGATAGTGTTCCTGGTAGTTTGTCACTGGATTCATCATTAGATTGCAAGAGTTGTGACTGCTCAGATGAATGAACACTACAAAGAATTCTGAATATTTTAAATGCATAATTTGTTTTTCTGCTATACATGTGCTGAAAATTTCCAAATGCTTGTATATATATTTATTTTCCTTTGCATTATTCTCATATGCTATTACTTAGTACAGTTTGAAAAATATAATAAAAATTATTTTGACTACATTTTAATTTAAAATTAGATCTTATTGACCTATTTTATGTTTACTTCACAAGTAAATATTTTAGATTGTCTTTACAAGTTAGATAATTTAAAATAGAGCACTTTCAGGTATGAAGAAATTAATTTTTTTGGAATTAACTTGAGAAACCATCTACTTTGCTGCCTTTTCCACTAACTGAACAAAACAACAACAAAACCTTAAATAATTGTGGAAAGCCATGCTTTAAAACCTTCAGAAAAGGAACTGTCGAACATAGCTTTTTACCATTACCATTGTTTATATAATTATACAATTTTCTTAATAAATACGATGCAATTGTTTATATTTAGGATGTACAACATGATGTTGTAATATATGTATATATTGTGAAGTGATTACCATAATCTAATGAACATAGCCATCATCTTGTATACTTACTTTTGAATGTTTTTGGTGTAATACTTAAGATCTACTATCTTAGCAAATTTCAGCTATATAATACATTACTATTAACTACAATCACCAGGTAGCACATTAGGTCTCCAGCATTTATTCATCTATAGCTAAAGATCAACACCTCCCTTTTTCCCCAAAAACCCTAAATCCCCTGGTCATCATCATTCTAGTTTTTGTTACCATGAATTCAACTTTTCTTTTATTTTCATATTTCATATGTAAGTGTGATCATGCAGAATTTATCTTCTGTGTCTGGCTTATTTCACTTAGTATAATGCCTTCAAGGTTCATCCTTGTTGTTACAAGTGGCAGGATTTTCTTCTTTTCTTATGGTTCAATAGTATTTCATTGTGGAAATATACCAACATTTTCTTTATCTACCCATCTGTTGACAGACAAGTAGCTTGTTTCCATATTTTGACTACTTTGAATAATATTCTCATGAACATTGAAGTTCAGATGTCTCTATGAGATTGTGGTATTATTTCTTGTGATTATGTACTCACAAGTGAGATTGCTGGATCCTAACATATATATACTTTATATTTTTATTCTTTTTGAGGAATATCCATATTATTTTCCATAATGGCTGTACCAATTTATGTTCTCCCAATTATGTATGAGTCTTACCTTTTCTTTACATTCTCAACAACACCTATCTTTCAGTTTTTGAATGAAAGTCATTCCAACAGGTGCGAGGAAATATCTCATTGTGGTTGTAATTTGCATCTCTCTGATGACTAGTGAAGTTAAGCATCATTTTGTATACATGGAGGCATTTTTATATCTCTGGAAAAATTTCTCTTCAGGGTTTTTGCCCACTGCTTAATTTTAGATATTAACACCTTACCAAATACATGGATTGCAAATATTTACTTTTTTTCATTTCACAAATTTCCTTTCATTTCTGTGCCAACCCTTTATAGTTTGATGTAGCCCACTTGATTAATTTTTGTTTTTGTTGCAAGTACTTTTGGGGTCAAGTTCAAGAAAGTTATTGTTGTGAGCAATATCAAGGAGACTCTGCCCTACATTTAATCTAGGAATATTAGGAGCTTAGATTTTATATTTGAGTCTTTAATCCATGTAAAGTTTGTTTTTTGTGTGATATGGAAAGAGTGTAATTTTATATATTGCATATGAGTATCCATTTTACCAACATCATTTATTGAAGTGTTTATTATATACTCATTGTGTACTCCTGTTCATTTTGTTAAAAATTAGCTTACCATAGATGTGTGAGTTTGTTTCGGGGCTCTATTTTGTTTATTATTCATCTATGTGAACTTTATAGTGATGAACACCAACATTAAAAAGCAAGAAAGATTTCAAGTACATAACCTAACATTAGATCTCAATAACCTAACATTACTACTAAAAAAAAGAAGGAAAAACAAAACTCATAGTTAGAAGAAGAAATGAAATAACACATCGGACTTCCAGCAAGAGGGCGATGGGGCAACCTGGTCTAGGAGACCCTCCACAAAGAGAATGGAGAGGGTCTCTGGCTCTCTCCCCTGGTGCTACAGATCCCAACTTGGCATCCTGCTCTTCACATGGAGCTCGGCCATCACGGATGCTGGGGCATCGCGGCAGTCTGGACAGCCACTGCAGCCGCAGACACAGCAGCTGCCAACACTGCCACGGCCTCCTTGGCAGCCATAGCGTATCATGCCACCCATGCCTGAGTGATCCACGACTTCAGTCCTTGAAGGCCCTGCAGGCAAGATCTGCTGAGATTGCTGCCCCCTCTACTGCTACTGTGATGTCTTGCCAGCCGTGAGTCTCCTCCTGTGTGTCCTGAGGCAGGCTCCCATCTCTGGACTCTGCCTGGCTCCTTTCTGACTCCACTCCCTCTGGGGCTGCAAAATAACACCACCTGCTAGCGATTCAAGTTAACAACACTGAAATGGGACAAACAAACTTGAAAAACAGACACAGGCCAGATTTGAGTGGCAAACTGAGGGTGATCTGAACTGTCCTTCACAGCAGGCCAGGGGCAACTGACCCTAACTGTGAGCTAATTTACCAGCTTCAGAAGACAGCTAGAAATCAGAGCTGAAAGGACACTGGTCTTAAACAAAAAGACTCAGAGTGTGCTCGATTGGTTCTGTTAGTTTAATGACTTGATTCTATTCCTACTGTTTTGTTCCTTTTTTTCTCTTCCTTTTCTTCTTTTTTCTCCTCTCTGTAAACCATATCTTTGTATAGAGGAACAGCACACCAATGAGGTGGTTGGTTAGCTTGTATGTTAGCATCATTGTATGCTTTAGTTTTTTTGTATGGGAGTTGGTTAGTCTGTAGCCATGATCTATTGTTTTTATCTATTTCAGTTTAGGTCTCTCTCTAATTTGTTGGTACACTCATCTGTTTCCCCCATTACTGCTTTCTCTGACTCAACCTCCCTGTTCCCCCCACTGTCTGTTCCATTTTCTTCCCTCTGCTAACCTCATTTTATTTCAGGGAGTAAACCTACAGCCCCACTGCCTTGGAATCTGCATGGACAGATTCCAAGGCAGTGGGAAGTGAGTTTCAGATTATCCATACATCTGTCAGTGGATACCAGGACCTGCAGATAGATTTTGAATCACAGCTCCCCCCTTAAGTAAATCTCAAAACTGCAAAAAAGGACCACCCCTAATCTACAGTGCAACTCCAAAATTGAACAAAGTAAGAGGGCATACATAAAGAAGAATAGGACAGTGAACAAACAGAAGTAAAAGCAATCCCTCTACACCTGAATAACAGAATTAAAGAAGATGGTTGACGTGGAGGGAAGAAAAAAGTAAGGAGGGAAAAAAACACCCAAAGTAAGAAAAACCAAAAGAAGAATGTAAGTCCCACACAGACCCCTATGAGGTTAGACACTGAGAAAACAGATTCTGGAACACAAACAATGAAGAGTGCCCAGAATGACTGGTCACATGCAACAAACCCAGACATCAAGACATTAATAGAGAGAATTTTTAAAAATTGAGGAGAGACAAAAGGAAAATAGGAAAGAGCTGATGTTAGAAATAACAGCAGTAAAGAATACTGTGATGAAATAAACAACAAAATAATAAGCATGGAAAGCAGAATTAGCCAAGTAGAAGAATGAATCTCAGAACTCGAAGACCAAAACACAGAACTAACCCAAACTGTCAAAAATATAGAAAAGAAGATCAAAAAGACAGAACAAAACCTTCACAAGATGAATGATCACTTCAAGAGACCGAACCTAAGAGTAATTGGCCTTTCTGAGACAGAGAGAGAAACAGAGGCCACACTGGAACAAACATTTCATGAAATCATTCAAGAAAACTTCCCTTATCTCATAAATGATGCAAAAATTCAAACACAAGAGATTAAGAGAATCCCTGCAAAACAACAAATGAGAAGACCAACTCCCAGACACATAATAATTCACCTAAACAAAATGGGTATAAAAGAAAAAAATCCTAAAGACTGCAAGAGAAAAAGGTCAGGCTACCTAACAGGGAAGACCAATTAGAATAGCAGCAGATTTATCTACAGAAACCCTCCAGGCTAAGAGAGCTTGGAGCCCTATCTTCAAAGTTCTAAAAGATAAACAATTTCAACTGAGAATAACCTGCCCAGCCCAGTTAAGCTTCAATAGTGAGGGAGAATTGAAATCTTTCCCAGATATCCAATCCCTAAGAACCTACACTGCGACCAGACCACCTCTACAAGAAATACTTAAGAAAGGATTGAACACAGAAGAAAAGGAAAAAAAGAACAACAACCTTCTTAACAAGAGTAGAGGCAAAAGATTAAAAACACACATGATCCAGCTCTAAAACCAAAAGAAAGACAACACACAAGCTGGAAGAACAACTCTGTAAGAGCATTACGATAGAGATCAACTCTCACATTTCAATAATTAGATTGAATTTGAATGGACTAAATGCACAACTAAAAAGACATAGATTGGCAAAAGGGATAAAATATCAGCAGGCAACAATCTATTGCCTTTCAGAGACTCACCTCACTAGAAAGGACACTCACAGACTCAAAATAAGAGGATAGAAAACAATTTTCAGTTGAATGGGAACACAAAAGAAAGGAGGAGTCACAATCTTAATCTCAGACAAAATACCCTTTAAGCTATCAAGAATTTAAAAAGATACAGAAGGCCACTACATAATGATAAAAGGTTCACTCCATCAACAAGAAAAAACCATCCTAAGCATATATGCACCAAACATAGGAGCACCAACTTTCATAAAGCAGCTCCTAGTTAAACTAAAAAAAGGTGTCGACTCTAATACCATCATAGCTGGGGACTTTAATACCCCACTCACAACCCTAGACAGATCATCAGGACAAAAAATCAGCAACAAGATCCAAAACCTCAATGTGACTCTTGATCAAATGGACTTAATTAATACCTACAGAACCCTTCATCCAAAGACCACAGAATACACATTCTATTCATGACAGCATGGAACATACTCTAAGATTGACCACATACATGGCCATAAATCAAGCATAAGCAAATTTAAAAGGACCGAAATTTTACTATGCACCTTCTCAGACTACAGTGAAATAAAAATAATCATTAACACCAACAAGGTCTCCCAAAACCCACAAAGACATGGACACTGGACAGAATAATGCTATACATCTCCTGGGTAAATAATGAAATAAAAACAGAGATTAAAAGATACAGGGTAACAAATGAAAATGAAGAAACATCTTACTAAAATCTCTGGGATGCCATGAAAGCTGTAGTAAGAGGGCAATTTATATCCCTACAAACGCACATGAAGAAAATGGAAGGATCACAAATTAACAGCCTAACAAGCCACCTAGGAAAAGCAAGACCACAAAAACCCTAATTTCAGCAGAAGAATCCAGATCACCAAAATAAAAGCCCAAATCCAGGACATAGAAGACAAAAAGATAATACAAAAAAAACAATGAAACAAAAAGCTGGTTCTTCGAAAGGATAAACAAGATCGATGGTCCCCTAGCTAGACTGACCAAGAAAAAGAGAGAAAAAGCCCAAATAAACACAATCAG
>NW_007247755.1:46441-140536 GCF_000164805.1 Carlito syrichta | reverse complement strand
AAAACTACCTACAAAAAAAAGCCCTGGACCAGATGGCTTTCCAGCAGAATTCTACAAAACATTTAAAAAGGAGCTGATACCAATCCTACTGAAGGTATTTCAGGTGATTAAGAAAGATGGAACTCTCCCCAAATCATTTTATAAAGCTAATATCACATTGATACCCAAGCCAGATAAAGACCCAAAAAGAAAGAGAACTACAGGCCAATATCTTTGATGAACATAGATGCTAAAATTCTCAACAATATTCTAGCAAACCGGATTCAACACACATCTCAAAAATCATCCAACATGACCAGGTAGGCTTCATCCCTGGAATGCAAGACTGGTTCAACATTTGTAAAACCATAAATGTAATTAAATATATCAACAGATGTGAAAACAAAAACCACATGATTATATCATTAGATGCAGAAAAGGTTTTTGATAAAATCCAGCACCCCTTTGTGATAAAAACCCTCGAGCATCTAGACATATGGGGAACATACCACAAAATAGTAACCATCTGAGAGAAACCCACAGCCAGCATACTCCTAAAGGGACAAAAATTGGAACCATTTCCCCTGAAAACTGGAACAAGACAAGGATGCCCACTCTCACCCCTCCTGTGCAATATAGTATTGGAAGTCCTGGCTACAGCAATTAGAGAAGAGAAGGCAATCAGGGGTATCCAAACAGGAAAAGAGGAAGTCAAGTTATCTCTCTTTGCAGATGACTTGATTGTGTACCTTGAAAACCCAAGAGAATCTGTCAAAAACCTCCTTACACTGATAAAGGACTTTGGCAAAGTCTCAGGATATAAAATAATGTGAAAAAGACAATCGCATTTCTTTACACCAATAATAAACAAACAGAAACCCAAATAAAAACCACAATTTTATTCACAATAGCCACAAAAAAATGAAATACCTTGGCATCTTCCTAACCAGAAATAACTTTACAATGAAAACTACAAAACACTGCTCATAAAAATCAAAGATGACACAAACAAGCGGGAAAATATCCCATGCTCATGGATTGTAAGAATCAACATTGTGAAGGTGTCCATCCTTCCTAAGGCAATCTACAGATTTAATGCAATACTCATCAAATTACTAGCAACATTCTTCTCATACCTAGAAAAAACAACACAGGAATTCATATGGAAATACAAACGACCAAGAATAGGCCAAACAATCCTCAGCAAAAAAAAAAAAAAAAAAAGCAGGTAGTATCACATTACCACACTTCAAACTTTACTATAAAGCTACAATAATCAAAACAGCTTGGTACTGGTACAGGAACAGGCATATAGACCAATGGAATAGAATTGAGATTCCAGAAGCAAAACCTCAATTTCTCAATCAACTCATCTTCGACAAAGCCTCCACCACATACCACCGGAGAGAGGAGAACCTATTCAGTAAATGGTGCTGGGAAAACTGCCTGACCACATGCAGAAGATTGAAACAGAACCCCTATCTATCCCCATACACAAAAATTAACTCTAAATGGATCAGAGACCTAAATGTAAAACCTCAAACCATAAGAACCTTAGAAAATGAAGGACATACCCTCATGGAATTTGGAACTGGCATCCAATTCCTGAACAAAACCCGAAACACACAGGTCATAAGAGAGAAGATAGACAAGTGGGACCTCATTAAACTGACAAACTTCTGCAAAGCCAAAGAAACCATCAAGAGAGCAGGGAGGAAGCCTACAGACTGGGAAAAAGTATTTGCCTACTCCAGGTCTGACAAAGGCTTAACATCTTGTATCTACAAGGAACTCAAGTGTGCTGAAAGGAAACAAACAAACAACCCCATTATAAAATGGGCAAAAGATATGAACAGACACTTCTCAAAGGAAGACATTCGAGCACCCAATAGACACATGAAGAAATGTTCAACCTCACTAATGATCAGGGAGATGCAAATCAAAACCACACTGAGATACTACCTAACTCCAGTCAGAATGGCAATTATCAATAACTCAAAAAATAACAGTTGCTGGAGAGGGTGTGGCAAAAAGGAATCATTTCTACACTGTTGGTGGGAGTGCAAACTAATGCAACCTCTGTGGAAAACAGTATGGTGATACCTAAAAGCTCTAAATATTGACCTCCCATATGACCCTGCAATCCCCCTACTGGGAATATACCCTGAAGAACTGAAATCACTCTCTCAAAAAGATACCTACACACATATGTTTATCGCAGCATTGTTCACAATAGCAAGAACTGGGAAGCAACCATGCTGTCCATCAAAAGAGGACTGAATTTTAAAAATGTGGTACATATCCATGATGGAATACTACGCAGCCATAAAAAGGAACAAAATCATGAATTTTGCAGCAACTTGGATGGAACTAGAGTCTATAATACTGAGTGATCTCTCACAGAAATAACGATCTGAGTATCACATTCTCACTCTTATAGTGGACCTTGCACATGCAATGTAATACTATTAAGAAAATGACTGACAGTAGTGGGAAACGATGGTGGGGAAGGAGGGGAAGAGAGATGGGATTAACAGTAGTAAATATCTGTCTGGGGATGGGGAGACACCTCTTATCAACAAGGGTGCCTTAACGAAGCATATTTGTATAGCTAACCCCTAACTGTACCTCACAGTATAATAATAAAAAATATTGATAAAAAAGCACAGATCAGAGCAGAATTTATTTAGAGTCTAGAAAAACAAAAGAAGTGAGACTAGATAATAAATGATAAAGAGACAAGAAAAAACATATAAAAAATTAAAGTAATTAAGACTTGGTTATTTTAAAAGATAAATTGACAAAAAATTAGTTAGACTAACAAATAAACTGAGAATGCTTAAATAAATAAAATCAGAAATGAAAGAGGAAATACTATACCTCATTTAACAAACAAAAAATGCAAAGTATCTAGGAACAATTATAAATCATCAAACTGGATAATCTAGAAGAATTGAATACATTTTAAAAATCATAACCTGAATCATGAAGAAAATCTGAACAGTTCAGTAAGTACAGAGAGTGAATCTGTAAAAAAAAAAAAAAAAAAATTAAAGTAAAATCTGGATGCTGAATCTGAAGGCTTCGTGACTGAATTCTACCAAAAATGTAAAGAAGAACTAATATCGTTGCTTCTCAAAATGTATCAAAAAAAATTTAAGAAGTGGAAATTATTTTAAATGCAATTTTTTGAGTTTTGCATTTCTCTGATATCAAAGCTAAAGTAGGACACTACAGGAAAAGAAAATTACCAACCAATATTCCTGATAAAAATAAATGTAAAAATTATCAACAAAATTTAACAGCACATTTAAAGGATCATATACCATGACCAAGTGAGATTTATCACTGTGATGAAAGGATGGTTCAACATGCGCAAATCTATAAAAGGGATACACTACAATGGCAGAACCATATGATCATCTAGATAGATGCAGAAAAACATTTGACCAAATGCCACACACTTTCAGGATAAAAACTCTCAACAAAATAAGCATATAAGGTTTGTACCTCAGCACAATAAATGCTACATATAACATAGCTGCAGGACTGTTCACAATAGCCAAGATATAGAAACAAACTAAATGTCTTGTCATATATGAGTAGATAAAGAAAATATTCCACACACAATGGAATAGTATTCAGTCTTTAAAAAAGGAGAAAATTCTGCAATATGCAACAATATGGTTGGGTGGTGAGCATGTTATGAAATAATGTAACATAGTCCAGTCACAAAAAGGCAAATATTGCATTATTCTAATTATATAAAGTATTCAAAATCGTCAATTTCATAGCATAGAAGAATTAAGTGGTGTTTGCCAGGGACTGGGGAAATGAAGAGCTTCTAATCAAATGGAATAAAGTTTCAGTTAAGCAAGATGAATGAGTTCTGGGGATCTGCCCTACAACATTGTACCTACAGTCAACAAAACAGTATTATATACCTAAAAATTTTTAGAAAGGTAAATCCATTGTTAAGCATTCTTACCACAATAAAATAACATTTGAAAAAAAAACCATGTTATATTAATTTGAAAATGGAATCAGATATAAAGAATGAAAACCCTTGGATTGGCTTTTTTTTTTTTTTTTGACAAATCTGTTAGTATTCACTTACTTGTGGTTCTCAAATCAATACATATACAGTTTTCTGTGTTTGGATCTTTGTAGCTATTTTGTTTTCATTTTTAGTAAATATGATTATCTGTATACAATTTCATTCATATGTCCAACTTTATTTATTTATCTTTTTTTAAAGAGCTAATTTAAGGCATTAATTATTTTCAAAATACTGTTGTTTACTTACCTCCAGAATGCCAACTGACCTGAGATGACATGAAATGCTATAATATTACTATATATTGTGAATTAGGTTTTTCCAGAAATACACAATTTTAAAATAGCAAACAAACGATGGTACATTGAAAAAAAGAAGACAGTAGAAGACAGTTTATACTAGATATTGAAATATTAAAAAATAGAAATAAAAATGAAGTCATCCACATTCTGCAAACTCTGAAGCTAAACAAAGAGTGCAGAATAGTCACTGTGGCATATGATATAGCAAGGAGCCACTAGAAACTTGTAGCAAAGAGAGATACCAGGGCACCTGTGCCTTAATCTTTCTCTTCTCCTTTATCCCATTGGCCAAGACTAATTATAACAAGAAGGCAAGGTATCTCAGTTGAGCAGTGCCGAGAGGTCAATCTACTGAGTGTCAACAAGCAGGTTTGACATTGCATTTGAATGATGAAAATAAAGTAAAAGCAATCATAAATAAATAGATGCGTAATGTTAAGTATATGGGAGTTACTTGTATGGTAGAATTGATTTACACATGCATGAGGTAAATAGGATATGATTGTTTGAAAGGGGCATGTGAGACAAAAATTAGTAAATTATATCCCTAATCTAAGTATAACTTAGAGTATACTTTAAACGTAAAGGCTGTACAAATATAAATTACATTAAAATCTAAGTTTATATTAACAAATATGTTAATAAATGTGTTCAAACGTTAACTATAAGTCATTTAAGTTATGTTTATTAATGTTATTTATTTGTATACTGGGATTAATTTGCTATCAACTCTAAGTTTATTGGCATATTATGTCCTTGGAAACGTGAACTCCTAGACAGAATTCTTAGTTTTTCCTGCACTTAACTTTGAGAAACATACACTGGGAAAATAAAAAGCAGAATTAATAGTTACAAAAAGTATTCTGAATAAAATTCAATTTAATGCAACAGGTTTGTATTAAACATGAAAAATTGTCACACAATGCTTAAACTATGGCTAGCACAGGAAAAGCAAAGATATCTTAAAAGCTAATTGTCATAAACTATTTTAATTGTAAATTAAATAGAAATAATTCAAATTTCTGACACTTAAGATTTAAAAAAAATAACAAAAGTCACTATACCTTAGCATGTAATATATCTTATGAAATGTTGTATATCTGTTATCCCTTTCAAAATCCATTTATTCAATTTTTTAAAATGTATTTATATTTAGTTTTAGTACTCTTATTCATGATGCATTTTCATGATTATAAAAAAATCACCCTTAAAAACATATACCCAATGTATATTTAAATAACACCTTTGTATTATTGTGACAATGATTTTAGCCTGTTAAATATAAATATTTATTGAACCTCTAAAGTTGTTGGTACCCTTTTAATAATATTCTTTTATTCACCAGAATCTTCTATCCTTTTCACAAGGGTAAAGCTGAAAAGAGTTTGACAAGTCAAGTTATCCTTCTCTTATTCTATTTTTCTCTCTCTGTTTCTGAATAATTCCTTTCTTATTTACTTTTGAAATACTTAAATTGTAAATTTCTATCATATAATCTCATCATTATGTTAAGAAAGAGCTCCCTTGTTGTTACTAGAACGTGTCTCTGTGTATACTATTAAGAAAAGACTGCTGAATTTCAGTTGATAATGCTTACTTAGTCATGTGTGTGATATGAGAAAAAAATAGGTATTATTTAATGTTAATTAATTTTCTCTTAACATACTCATAGAATTCCAATATCCTCAACTTAGATCTTGTACAAGAAACGTGTTGCCAGATAAGTAAATTATTAAGTACTTCAAAGTCAAGTCATTATTTATGTATGTGTGTATCCCTTCAACCCAAATTTCTAGCCTTAAGAAACTGTGTGCATGCATATGTAAGCACTTTTTCACTGAACCAGTTATTCAAGAGAAAATGTTTTGTTGTTTTTTGAATGAGGAACTTTGACCATGAGTGAGGTAGGCATTTATTATTTAAGAATAATGGAATTGAATGATAGACCATAAGCAGAAGGAAAGTCTTCATGGACAGAAAAGGAGGACAAGAAGAACGGGATACTTAAGACTTTTTCAAGTGTTTCAGTATATACATGTTTTTATCTGTAAAACACCAATAACAACAGCTTTGAAAAATTTATAGGACAAGTTATATGTGAAAGTTTTAGAACAGTGGCTAGAAAATGTTAAACCATTTCTTTTAAAAAAATATATATATACTATAGCTTTTCCCAATAATAAACCAAACTCTCCATAATGTAATTTTTTTAATCAGGTAAAATGCATTATAAACTGTATTTCAAGTTAGTATCAATATTTCAATTAAATTGTTTCATTTAGGTAAAATGGGTTACTTTAAAATGTAAGAACAGATGTTTGCAATTTTGTAACCATTTCATTTACAGCTCAAACAACAATAACAAAAAAATGGGACAAAGATCCCAGACAAATAGAACCCCAGAAAGGTGAGATCAACATTTTAGAGATATTTCTTTTCAAATCCAAAAACAGTGACATGATGAGGAGTAAAATAGAGGTTTTGGTAGATGTATCAGGGAAAATCATGACATCAGGATACATTGAAAAGTTAAAGTCCTGTTGCACTTCCTCTACCTTCAGTTGGAACTTTGTGAAGTTATACAGTAGGAATGAATATGAATTTGAACTAGAGCATTTTTCCCAGAACTAACAAACAGTTTTGAGAAAAAAGAATTTCTGACTGTACACCGTTAATCTGGGGTTTCTACCGCATCTAACTCTCAAAGATGCTCTCAAATTTTCTGGAACAAACACAACTTTTATTTTCTTAAACACTGTTGAGGACACCAAAGAGTTTTGCTTATGTGATAGATATCTATCAACATTTATAATTTGAGAAATCAAAACATAATTTAAAAGCACACATATAATCTATTTTATAGATACATTAAATATTAAACATGTTAACATACATAGCATACTTTTTAGAAAAATAATTTCAAAAACATTAATGAGAAACATTGAATTGGTTTACATTGTTTAGGATATCTTTAACGTCTCGTGCAATAGAAACGTGTAGACACATTTATGTTTGCATTTGATCTGTTGTAGAATCACACTCCGTGTAGGTTCAGGAAATTGCCACTGTGCACTCATGAGAGAATGAATGCAAAAATGTCAAATAACACCTTGGTATCATTGTGACAATCATTTTAGCCTAGTTGTCCTCTTGACAGGCATCTGGATTCCCATGGGTTACCAGACCACATTTTGAGAAAACTGCTCTAACTTAGCCACTTAACAATAGCAAGCTTAGCTCTTCTCTAGAACAGTTATTGTCAATTTAAAAAAAAAAAAAAATTATGCCGAGGAGCACTTTTAACATATTTTTCCAATTGCACTCTGTTTATGAAATTGATAACTAAGAAATAAGATTTTGGTGGTAGGGTTCAGCTTTTAAGAGCCACAAAACAATGAAATATATGAGGAAAACTCTTTTCACACCCCAAGGTGATATTGCACAATTCAAATTGTATATTTTAGAGAAGATCATTATCATTCTATAATTTTGACATTTAAAAAGAATTACAATTGGAAACAAACTTGCTAAATGATAGATAAATGAATTGTAAATGATATTAATAGATAAATAGATGATAACTAGGCAGACAAAAGATAAATAGATCCACAAGGATTCAGTTAACAAAATAGTCATACTTTAAAAGTTACAGACTTTATTGATTGATTGATTGATTTACTTTTTGAGTCGGAGTCTCACTCTGTCGCCCAGGCCGGAGTGCAGTGGCATGCTCCTGGTCACCGCAGCCTCGACCTGCTGGGCTCCGGCGATCCTTCCACCTCAGTCTTCCAAGTAACTGGAACTGCAGGCGCACGCTACCACTCCTGGCTAATTTTTGATTTATTGTGGAGACGAAGTGTTGCCAAGTTACTCAGGTGGGTCTCGAACCCTCAGGCTCAGGCAATTCACTCACCTTGGCCTCCCAAAATGCTGGGATTACAGGCTGAGCCACTGAACCCGGCCAAAAGTTACAGACTTTAAAAGTACAGAGTGTCACTGGTTCCACAATAAAATATAATATTATTGATAGTCATAGAAAAATAAAAACTACTAAATTGAGCAAAATGACTTTCATAAGTAGTTATAATTAAAACAGTAGTTCTACTAAAAATAACCAGCAAAGTCTGTTTAAAAATATGAGATGAGGATAATACTTGTGTTTAAAAAAGTTAAATTTAAAAATTGTAGATTCACAGGAAGTTGCTATATATATAGGCATCTATATATCTATATATATGGACATCCTATGTACTTTTTTTTAATCAAGCTTCTCCAAATGGTAACATATTGTGTAATTAAAGAACAATATAGCCAGAAAATTGTCATTGATGGAATACGTAGAGTTTATTCAGATTTCATACATTCACACACAAAAGTGTACTTACAGTCCTAGGTAATTTTATCACATGTGTACATTCATGAAATCACTGCCTACAATTAACATGCAAAGCTATTCCTCTAACACAAGACTCTATCTTGCTCCCCTTTTCCTGCTGCACACTCCCTGACACATCCGTAACCCCTGGCAGCCATTAATCTCTACAATTTTGTTATTTTAAAAGTGTGATTAAAAGGAACCAAACAGCATGTACCCTTTTGAGATTGGGCTTTTTCATTGATTGTAATTCCTTTGAGATAACTCACTTTTTTGACATTTAGTTTCTCTGTTGGCATTTGTCAAATCATGACAGAGTGCAAGAGATTGAGAATTAAAATTTTGTCCAGGAAGAGAGCTGAAGAAGTGGCAAGTTCACCAGCAGAGTAAATTGTGACCTAATGAAGATAGAAGGAAAATTGACCTAAGAGGCACAAAATTCTGATTAAAAAAAAATATATAATGAATTAAAGCCTGCTATAGCTGGTTCTCCCTGTAAGGCTTTTGTTAATTTTGAAGAAGCAGCTATGTAGAGAATTTCTGACAATTAGAGCAAGCAGAGGGCTGGCAGTTGTCCAGCTGTTCTGAAGATGCAAGTGTTAGAATAAGGACTAACCAAGTGTGGAAAGAATGAGGGCATTACATATATGACCCTCTTAGTAATAGCCATGAGAACATGCTCTAGGAACAGAAGCAAAGTAAGTTGACAGAAACTAACCAAAACTACAAGCTGTATTTGAATAACTTTTACCCCAGTTGAATCAAGTTAATCAGTCTTCACTCTACCTTCATAGCAAAAGAAAAATTTGAATAAATATAATTTCTGGCCAGGAGTAGTGGTTCAAGCCCATAATCCCAGCGCTTTGCGAGGCTGAGGCAAGAGAATTGCCTGAGCCCGCAGGTTCGAGACCAGCCTGGGCAACATGGTAAACCACCCCCCGTCTCTACAATAAAAATTTAAAAATAAAATTAACCAGGTGTGGTTGCCTGTAGTTCCTGCCACTTGGAAGACTGATATAGAAGGATCGTCAGAACAGGGGTGGCCTTGAGCATGCCACTGCACTCCAGCCTGGGCAACAGAGTGAGACTCCAATTCAGTCAATCAATCAATCAATACAATTTCTAACATTCAATTAAAACATAGAAGTAGATAGACAATTGACATAGATGCTGAAGTTACCAAATAAAATTATAATAAATTCAATATGATCCAATTTAAAGTTGAAATGTTAACAATTATTAAAGAAATTAAAATAATAAAAGAGAATATAATATTGAAAAGCATTAATACATTTCACAGAATAGGTAGAATTGATGCAAAGTACAAAAATTTTTGTTAAAATTGAAATTCTAGACTCAAAAACACAAGAATAAAAATTAAATTAAAATAAAAGCAAAAAAAGATTTTTAGAGCAAATTATTTACAACTGAAATGATATCAAAGATGATAAACTACTGGTGATACTGATGAAGAAAAATATGAACATCAAAATAACCAATATAAAAATTAAATTGAACTTTTCTACAGAACCTATGATTTTAAGTGCAGAAGCAAAGGACAAATTTCTAAAAAAAATAAAATCTAGACATAGATAAGCAACACTCTTCTTCAAATCACCATTGATATTTATTAAGTTATTAACAAATAAAAAAGTATGTATATTTATAGTGTATAACTTGATGTTTTGATGCATGTGTACATTGTGAAATACCTAAATCAAACTAACATATACATTATCTCACACACATAATTTATTTTTGTGAGAATACAAAATCTATTGTCTTAGCAATATCCCCATATACAATGTGTTAGTATTAACTAGAATCACCATGACATACAGTAGATTTCCTGGGCTTATTCCTCTTATCTACTTGAATTTGTATACCTTGACTTTTCTAATTTCCTAATCCCCAATCTCTCGTTATATCCATTCTACACTCTTCTTTTATGAGTCTGACTGTGTTAAATTTCTCATATGAGTGATATCATGAGGCATTGCATTTGTACTTCTGTATCTAAATTATTTTACTTAGATTAATATCCTTCAGTTCATGCATGTTGTTGAAAATGACAGAAAGTTCTTCTTTTTTAAAGGCTGAATAGTATTCTATTGTGTATACACACCACATTTTCTTTATTCATTTATCTATTGATAGACACTTAGGTTGACTAAAACTGCATTAAAAAAAAATCTAAAGCAACAGTGATCCAAATGTGGCCAAATCACAGTGACAATTTTTGTCTTCAGCTCATTATGTGCTTAAGGCAATGGTTTTAATCATGTTATCTTTCTTCCCCAATCTTATTTACTCCTGCATCTTCCCCAGCATGTCTTCCATTCACTGAGGTGCTAAAAGGAGAATCTACTTTCCCCTTTTACCACCCACATATCTAATCTACCAAGAAATGTATTAAAATATCAATTGACAAATTATCACTCAAATTACTTTTACTTGTCTTTGTTTTCATTAACACAGCTCTTGGACATATTTCTCATATTTTTTTCCTAGATTGCTGTAACATTCCTAACAATATCCCTTATCCCCTCTCCAGTTATTCTTAATATTTTAAATTGGCAAATGCAAACTGTATATATGTACTATGCATAAGCATCCACTTTCTCATTCCTAATTTCTCAGTGCTCTGCTTTGCTTACCTTTTTTTTTTTTAAGTACAGTCACGTGATGCATAACAACATTCGAATTGACAACAGACCACTTGTAAGACAGTGGTCCTGTAACAGAACTGAAAGCTTCCTAATGCACAGTGATAATGTAACCATTTTAACGTCTTAATATATTGTGTTACTCACATGCTTGGTGAAGCTGGTGTAAACAAACCTACTGTTTTGCCAGTCATATAAAAGTATATCACATGTAATTATGTTTAATACATAACAATGGATGATGATAGTAAATTACTGTTATTGGTTTATGTATTTACTATACATATTTTATTTTTTTTAAGTGTACTCCTACTCATTAAAAAAAAGTTAACTGTAAAACAGCCTCAGGCAAGTACTTCAGGAGGTATTCTGAAAACTGTTGTTATCAAAAAAGATGAGAGACACCTGTATGTTTTTGCCTCTGAAGACCTTTCAGTGGGACAAGATGTGGAGGTAGGAGACAGTGATATTGATGATCTGTGTAGACTTAGGTTAATATGTGTGTTTTTGTTTCTTCATTTTTAGCAAAATTTTAAAAGTAAAAAAATTACAATAATGTTAAAAATAGAAAAAAGGTATAAAATGAATATTAAGTGATATTTTTGTACAGCTGTACAGTATGTTGTGTTTTAAACTAAGTGTTATTATGAAAGAGTGAAAGTTTTTAAAAATGTATAGAGTAAAACTGTTACAGTAAACTAATTGTTAATGTATTATTAAAGAAATACAGTTTAAAAATACATTTGGTGCAGCCACGTGTCCAGTGTCTATGAAGTTTCAGTAGTGCATTAGGTTTTCACATTTACTCACTACTCCCTCATTTCCTCACCCAGAGAAACCTTCAGGTTTTCAAACTCCATTCATGGTAAGTGCTCATATAGGTGTAACTTTTTAACAAATCTTTTAGACTGTACTTTTACTAGACTTTTCCTAGGTTTAGACATGTTTCGGTATACAAATACACACCATTGTATTATATTTGTCTACAGAATTTAGTTTAGTAACCTGCTTCACAAGTTTGTAACCTAGAAGCAATAGGCTATCCTAGACAACTTAGGTTTGTAATAGGCTATAACCATCTGTGTTTGTATAAGTATACTCTATGGTGTTTGTACAATGACACAGTTGCCTATGAATACATTTCTCAGAATAAATTTCTTTCATTAAGTGATGCACCACTATGTTGTATCTTTTCTTTTAGAATTCTCAAATATATTATTATACTATTACTTCTTTTTTTATAAAAAAGAAATAGTATTTCACTTCTTGCCTCACTGAAGGACAAACAAATTAAACTAAGAAACCATTTTCCTCCAACTTTCCTTAACAAATTTCACTGGTATACCTGGAATTTTAATTAATCTTTTGACTTCTATATGTTCACAAAGTATACTGATACACTTTTTACTTTTAAAATAAAATCTCTATTTTACTATCTTCAATTTTTAAGACATAATTCTTAATTGTTATTCTGTAAGGTAGGAGAGAACCTTTATGGCCCCCATTCCTTTCCTATCCACCTGCAAACACGTCAGCCATATCACCAGATGCCTGCAAATATGTCAGCCATACCGCTACATTTACAATTTAAATTTATTTAACAGTTACATTACTTATTTCTATTGTTATATATGCTGTCAATATTTTTATTCAGTGAGTAGAAATATCAATAAATAGCACTTTAATGTTTTTAATTTTTAAAAATATTGTTGTTAATTTTCAATATTGTATATATTTCCCGCACAATCTGGCAAATTCAGTGACTACCACAAAAGCATATTATTAATCTCATTCAGAAATGCCTTAATCATTGAGATTTAATACATTATATTTCCTTATACTTCCTCAATTTTTCAAAATAGTTTAATGCTCTTCCTTACCTCCTTTCCATGATTTCTTCTCTTCCCCTCTTTTATTCTACTTGTGAATTAGTCACTAAGATGTCTAAAACCATTCAAATGTAACAAATGACAGTGACTCTTCTATTTCTATCTGATATTTATGTTTGTTACGCAGTCATCATTTTATGATTTTTTCAATTGACTCATTGGACTGAAGTTGCCCTGGATAAAAACTAGTTATTTGCTTAACTAGTAATAAGAAGTAAATAAGATTCCTTTCTCTCCTAAGATCGTAATAATTTTATATTAGCAAATTAATAATTGAGGGATTAAGATTGATATAATGGGCTTAAATTAATTTTATCTGTGAAGGTATCAAAAAATTCTCTAACATTTAGTATTTTGATGATAATTTCTATTTAACTTTAATATTTTTATTTATTTTATTTATTTTATTTTGGTTTGGAGTCTCACTCTGTCACCCAGACTGGAGTGCAATGGCTGCTCCCGGCCACTGCAGCCTCGATCTGCTGGGCTCCGGTGATCCTTCCACCTCAGCCTTCCAAGTAGCTGGAACTACAGGCACGCGCTACCATGCCTGGCTAATTTTTTTGATTTATTGTAGAGATGAGGGCTCGCCAAGTTGCCCAGGCAGGTCTCGAACCCACAGACTCAGGCAATCCACTCACCTCGGCCTCCCAAAGGCACGGGATTACAGGCTGAGCCACTGAGCCCGGTTTCAATATTTTTATTGTAGATGTCAAATTTGTAGCTCCTACAGGCACTCAATTCTCTTTGGAATTAAAATGTGTATATTTGATTATTTGAAATATTCCAGTAATATTTCTGGGTATTTTATTTTATTCCTACTCCCCAAAATTATGAACTCACACTATTCTTGCTTTCTTGATCTTAGTATATTTTTACCTCTATGTTTGAATATTCATTTGGGATTTTCACATCTTAGTATTTTTGCTCTAGTTCAATGTGTTTCCTTCAATATTCCTTCCAATCCTTCTGTTCCTTGTGCTTTGTTTTTTAACAACATCTTATCTTTGTTTATTTTGCAAGGGCTGTTTCAGTGAATAACATCATGGATACTATTGAAAATTCTATAAATATATGAACAAATTAAAAGATGCACCACCTTTCTAGAAAATCTCAACGTCCAAAAGGTGTAAATTCTCTCTAAGTTAATTGATGAGTTTATTCTATTTCAGTAAATATTTTCACTTTGACTTTTAGAGCTAGAGAAGCTGATTACAAATTTTATTTGAAAGAATTGTTCAAAAGATTAGTTAAAAATTCCAAGAAAGAAATATGGTAAAACCAACCCTACCAACCTTTTAAACATATAATAAAGTCTATGTAGTCAGAGCAGTTTACTATCAGTCTGAGAACTGGCAGCAAGATAAGTGGTATTGGGATAATGAGGTAGTTCTAGAAGAAAAAAGAGAAAACGACCCAATTTTCACCTCCACATTAGCATATATGGCGAACAGATCAATACATAAATGTATAAAAACTCAATGTAAAATTACTATAAAATGATTAAATAAGTGGATTCTTAGTAACATATTTGAAAAAATATCTAATAGATATTAAACATTAATAGCATTGATGAAAAACATAAACTTTTTAATACTAAACATTGCATCTCTAAACCACCATAAAAAATCAAAGAGACAAATGAACAACTGCAAAATAAAATTTCAAATTATTTAAAAGAAAACCATTTATGAATTTATAAAATATTTCTAAAATAATTAGAAAAACATGACAATCTAAGGGAACAAAAGAGCAAATAGTATAAATGTTAAATGCCAAAAAAATAAATATCAATGCCTCTTATGAGTATTACAAGATGTACATCCCTAATCATTATTAAAAAATTAAATGTAAGTATGATTCATTATCTTTCAGGTTGTTAAGAATCTAAAGGTTGAAGCTGTGAATCACAGGGACATTTATACATTGCTGTGAAAATACAAACTGGCATCATTATTTGGGGGGAGATTTGGCAATATTCATCAAAATTGCACATTTCTTTAACCTATTTCAGAGTTCTAGGAATCTATCAAAATTAGATTGTCAAAAAATATAAAATGGCTTATGAACATTCATTTCAGCTTTATTTGAAATAGTAGAAGAGAAGCAACCTAAATTCTGTTTAGGTTGACTGGTTATATAAACTATCTTGTTTAGAAAACTATTGAGTAAAAATGTAAAATTATCAAGAAATATGCTATACTACTGGAAAATTGGGTAGACTCTATAATTTACTAAGTCGTTACCTTAAAAAATATTGTTCAACGAAAAATGCAATGTGAATAAAAACTATGAGTAGCAGGCTACAGTTTTGTATATCAGTGAGGAACTATTCAAGAATATATAAATATTTGTTTATATTTTAAAATAGAACAATGAAAGAATAAACTCTCAGTAAAAATATACTTCTAGGAACAGAGAAAAAAATAAATGATAGAAAAGAGTGACATCAGCAATATAGTGAACTGACAGTCTCTAAATCATTTTTTTTTTTTTTAAGTTCAAAACTTACTCTGTTACCCAGGTTAGTGCAGTGTCACAATCATGGCTCACCACAGCATGGACCTCCTGGGCTCAGGCCATCTTTCTGATTTTTATGCTTCAGTCTCCTGGATAGTTAGGATTATAGATATGCATCCACCATGCCTGTCTAATTTTTTTTGATTTTATTTTGTAGATACAAGTTCTCACTGTGTTGTCTAGGCTAGTCTCAACTCCTGGGCTCAAGCATTCCTCTCCTATCCAAAGTACTGTGATTATTGACCTGAGCCACCATGCACAGTCTCTAAATATTTTCTCTTACACAAATATAATCCAAACAACAAATAAACAGCCACTTGCCAAGGAAAAAAATGACTTAAAAAAGGACCATTTGTGTTTCCATGTGGATTTCTGTATTGTCATTTCCAGGTCTGAGAAGAATTATGTTGGTAATTTAATGGGTATTACATTGAATCTGTAGATTGTCTTTGGTAGGACAGATATATTAACAGCCTCTTTAGAAACAGTGTGGTGATTTCTGAAAGAACTAAAAATTGACCTTCCATATGACCCAGCAATTCCCCTATTGGGAATATACCCAGAGGAACTCAAATAGTTCCACAAAAAAGATACCTGTACATGTATGTTTATTGCAGCTCTATTCACAATAGCACAAACATGAAACCAACCATGTTGCCCATTGAATCTGGACTGGATTTTTTAAAAATGTGGTACATATACACAATGGAATATTATGCAGTCATAAAGAAAGACAAACATAGGGACTTTGCAGCAACTTGGATGAATTTGGAGTCAATCATACTCAGCTATCTATCACAGAAATAAAGAACAGGTACCCTTGTTGATGAGGTATACTCCTCCCATCCCAGCAGTTTCCCTCAACTGCCAATCAATCCCACCTTCCTCACCTGACAGTTTTTCACTACTGCCAATCTCTTTCTTAAAATTTTTAAAGATCCGCTTATGATAAACTGTCAGGTGAGGAAGGTTGGATTGGTAGTTGAGGGAAACTGCTGGGGTGGGAGGAGCATACCTCATCAACAAAGGTACCTGCATAATCAACGTTTGTATACCTAACCCTGAATTGTACTCCACATCTTTATAATTTAAAAAAAAGAAAGAAAGAACTAGACTGCAGAAAAGAAACAGCAGAAATTCTGTAGAACACAGAAATCCAAAATGGCTATACAAAAAAAGAAAATACTTTGCTCTGCTACCTAATCTCTTAGTCAGGATCAGCTTGGAACAGAAAATATTTTCTTCTGTAAGTAAAAGGTAAGTAAAAGAACATCAGCAGCTCTTACCACCACCACAGACACCTGCAGCCTCTACCACTTCTACAGTCCTCACAGGCCCTGAGCCCAACTGGAAGTGCTGCCCGACTCCACATAGCTACTTTCCCTTCAGAAAAGGAGCAGATCCTATTTTCCATCCCTGGCCCAAGCTACTGCTTGCTGTGCTGCACCATTTTTAAACTAGAGACAAGCTGCTATGCACCCCACCTCCAAGGACTGGCTGTTATGTCCTTCCATGTCTGGAACTTTGCTGCCACTACACCCCACCTTTAAATAAAATTGAAAGGCTTAATGGATTAAATCAAAAAGATTCAAATATATGCTGCCTACCTTTTAGCTTTAAGTCTACACTTAGGCTGAGAGTAAAAAGATGGAAAAATATGACATGGAAATAATAACAAAAATTATTTTTCAGGAGGGATAAATATGCTTATATCAGACTAAAGCAATCCTCCCACTTGGCTTCCCAAACTGCTAAGATTACAGGATTAAGTCACCCTACCTGGCAATAGTTCAGAAGTTTAATAACCACTTTCCAAAAATGAATAGGTCGTTCAGACAGAAAATCAACAAGTAAACATCAAACTTACATTTTAGCCCAAATGGACCTAACAAGCATATTCCGAACATTCTATCCAATAGCAACAGAACACATTCTTCTATAGAGCACTTGAAACAGTACCAAGACACATCATATGTGAGACCACAAAACAAGTGTCAACAAACTTAAGAATATTAAAATTGTATATCAAATATTTTTTTCCTATCACAACATTATGAAACTAGAAGTTAATAGCAGGATGCTTTTGGAAAATTACAAATTCCTGAGAATTAAACAATATGTTCCTGAGCAAGCAATGGATAAAAAAAATATCAAAAGGAAAATTTAAATATATATTTTAAAAAACATGAAAAGGGAACACAATATACAATAGCTTATAAGAAAAAGCAAAAGCAGTGTTAAAAACAAAGAGACTTACAGCAACCTAGATTTTTTTTTTTAAATCCTAAATAAATAAACTAATGCTCAGGATCTTAGAAAGAAAGGACAAACTAAGTCCAAAGTTAGTAGAAAAAAAGACAAGTAGAAAGACCAAACCAAAAAAAAAACAAACCTGAAATAGAGATAAGAAAAACAGTGGGAAGAATCAAAAAACTTATCTTTTGAAAAAATAAGCAGAACTGAAAAACATTCAGTTAGACAAACTGAAAAGAAAAGACAGAAGACTCAAATAAACAAAATGAGAAGACAACTGATATTACAAAATTATGAAGAATCATAAAAGACTACTGTGAACAATATTCCTCAAACTTGTATATGCTAGAAGAAATAGAAGAATTATTGGACACATGCATCCTACCAGGATAGAATTATGAAGAAATAGAAAATTTGAACAGACTAAAGACTAAAAAACTAAATCAGTAATCAAAATTCTTTAATTAAAAAAAATCCCAAACTTTGTGATTTCACTACTGAGTTATCCACATTGAAAGAAACAAATACCAATCCCTCTGGGTACCTGATTTTAAACCAGGCAAAATGGGGACCAAAGGGAGGTCCAAAATTTACCTGTACAATGACCACTTGTATACCTAATCCTCAATTGTATCCCACATCTTTAAAATAAAATGATAAAAATAATAAAAATAAAATAAAAATCAATATAAAAACTAAACCCAAACTTTACAATGATGCAATATACTGATAAAACAAAACCTGAACATGTAACCCTTCAATATAGAAAAAAATATATTGATAAGAAGAATATAACAGTTAAAACACAGGAAACAAAAGGGAAGATAGACAAACGTGTATACATCAAGCTATTCTGCACAGCAGTATATATGTAAACAAAGTAGAGAGATTGTCTATAGAATGTGAGATAATATTTTCATATAAGTTCTTATTTTAATTATTTAAGGAAATCAAATAATAGCAAGAAAACAAATAGTCCAATTAAAACTAGGCATAGAACAAGAATAGACGTTTCTCAAAACAAGATATACAAATGACCAACATCTGTGAAAAATACTTGACATTATTAATCATCAGATAAATGGAAATTAAAACCACAATGAAGTACCTCTCCACAACATTTAGAATGACTATTAAATAAAGATGAAAATTTAGTGTTGAAGGTGATGTGGAACAAAGGAATCCTTGCACACTGTCGATGAAAATGTAAATTTGTACAGAGATTTTTTATTTTTTTTTATTTTTTTTTGAGTTGGATTCTCACTTTGTCACCCAGGCTGGAGTGCAGTGGCATGCTCCTGGCCACTGCAGCCTCGACTTGCTGGGCTCTGGCGATCCTTCCGCCTCAGTCTTCCAAATAACCAGAACTACAGGCGAACGCTACCACACCTGGCTAATTTTTTATTTATTGTAGAGACGAGGTCTCACTAAATTGCCCGGGTGGGTCTCGAACCTGTGGGCTCAGGCAATCCACTAGCCTCAGCCTTCCAAAGTGCTGGTATTACAGGGTGAGTCTATTGATGTTTCTCAAAAAATTAAAATTGAATTAACATATGATACATAGAATTGCCATATGATCCCACTATTGGGTATATATCCTAACAAAATGACGTTACTATCTTGAACAAGTATCTATACTCCCACGCTTCCATTTTCATGGCAGCATTATTAACAGTAGTTAATATGGAATCAACCTATGTATCAACAATGGATGAATAAAATGTGGTATTCTGTAAGAATTTTTCAAAAATCTTGTCATTTGCAACAACTTGGATGAGCCTGGAGGAAATTAAATCAAGTGAAATATGCCAGGCCATAGAAATACAATAACTACATGATCTCACTTATATGTTGAATCTAAAAGAGTTGAACTTTAGGGGTGAAGAAGAAGGGAAAAAGACTGGGGAGATATGAATTAAAAGATACGAAGTTTTAGTTAGGTAAGAGAAATAAGTCAAAGACATCTTTTGTACAACAATATAATTACAGTTAGTAACAATGTATTATATTTCTGAAAATTGCTAAGAGAGATAAATGCTCTCACAAAGAAAAAAAAGAACATATGTGAGTTAGCTCCCTTGACCCATTCTACAGTGTATACATAACATCATATTGTGCAAGATAAATATGTACGATTTTTATTTCCCAGTTAAAAATAAGTTAAAAAAGAAAAAGATCAGACATAACAAGTGTTATGAGGGTGTGGAGAAAAGGGAACACTTGCTTACTGTTGGTGGGAAGGTAGATTGGTCCAGGCATAATGGAAAACAATATGGAGGCTCCTCAAAAAAATAAAAATAAAACTACCATGTGACCCAGCAATTCCTCTTTTGGGTGCATACTCAACAGAAATGTAATTACCATGGTATAAAGATGCCTAAATTCTCATATTTTTTGCAGCATTATTTATAATAGGCAAAATTTGAAGACAACCAAAGTGCCTGTCAACAGATAAATGAAGAAAGAAACTTTGGGGTGTGTGTGTGTGTGTGTGTGTGTGTGTGTGTGTGTGTGTGTACGCATGCGTGCATATGTAAAAACATACAAATATATATACACACAGACACACACAATGGAATATTATTCAACCTTTCAGAAGGAAATGCTACCATTTACCATGAGGATGAACCTGGAAGATGTTATGCTAAGTGAGATAAGCCAGATTCACAATGAAAAATACAGTTTTATAATATCACTTGAATGTAGACTCTAAAATTAATACATCAAGTATATAAAAACAGAGACTAAAATGATGATTACCTGGTGTGTGTAGCTACAAGTTTGAGGGGAGGAAATGGGAAGATAAAGGACAAGGAATATAGAATTGAGACATGTAGAATGACTACATCGACAACTCTAATGTACAGTAGGAGAACCATAGTTAATAATGTTGTATTGGACTGAGATATTTTCTAAATGAATAGATTGTAAGTGATTATGCTACAAAAAGGCATAACTATGTGAGATGATGGATATGATAATAGCTTGACTATTATAACAATTTTATTATTATAAATATATCAGAACATCATGTACTCCTTAACTATATACAATAAAACATGAAATAATAATAGAAACCAGAGATCAATGATATTCTTTTAAAATATTATTTATTTTAGAATCATACACACACAAACACACACACACACACACACACACACACACACACACACATACACAAAAGGTGCCATAAAAATGTACACACATTTTCATAAAGGAAAATATTGAAATTGTAATATTCAATATATACGGATAGCAAATGATGAATACAAATCATGTTTGACTTCTGCAATTATAATATGTGCTCAAAGTGATTACCATCAATATCCAGACACTTCTGATTATGGCAAACTAAAAGTAATACATAGATAGCCTGTATATCCCAGGGTTGCCAAAGAAATGTATACACATTTTAAGAGATATTATGTATACATTGTTTCTCAAAGTTGATAATATTTAGGTAGCAATGAGTAGTATGGCATTCACTCAGCCATGCTTCTGCCATTTTCTTTGTCCTGCCTGTCACATGGTGACTCTTGCATTCATTTAATTAACATCATATTTTGAGCAAACGCCATAACTAAAATGTGTATACTATTTTTGGCATCCCTTGTATAGTTGTTACTGTTACCATCATATGAACCAAGATTTCAGAATAAGATTTAAGATATAATCACATAAAATAAGTTAAACAATGTTGTCTAAGTGTACATTTATATTGGAAGTATAAATTTGTTGATGATTTTTTCTCTAATTCTAAAGAAGAATGTTTTCCCTACCTTCATTTATAGAAAGTCCTAGAAATAAAGAACAACCCAGAAAATAATCAATGCTATTTTCCAGGTAATTGTTCATAAACACTACTTTTTATTTAAGTGTTTTAGAGGTCTTTAAAAGAATTGCTGATCCAGCTTTATATCTTATTATACTGTGTTATGCTTGAAAACAAAAGATTATTAACAAATATGAGAGTCTTGTGATTATATACAAGACTATGTAAAATAGGTCTTGCTTGACAAATATGGGACATATTAATAATAAAGAAGAATAATAACTATAGTGAATATAATTAAATGTGAGTTCATAAATTGATAATAACACTTCAAAATCATTACCTATGGAGGGCTATTGGAGCATCAACTTACTATCTGAAAATGGAGTGAGAAACAAGCACTTTTCTGTCTGCACTTTGTTTTAGGGTATTAAAATAGTTCATGACAATCTTTTTTTTAGTTAGGAATCACAAATAATAAACACAGAGGGAATGTCAGAATTATAAAAATTAGCATGCGTCAACACAAATGAATCCAATATGATAACCAATGTCTCCCTAAACCATTCACTGAAAGTTGACACGGTGAAACTAAATGAAACCACTAACCAAACTTTATACTACTAAAGGGGGTGTAAACAAAAAGTATTTGTCTTTTTATGTGTTATATTGGAACAGATTCACCTATAAACTTATCAAAACAACAAAACCAAAAGCAGCAACTTGATTCTAAGCAAGTCTATGTAATTATCATTTAAGGGAAATAAAGATGATTTGGAAACATGGTAAATAACACGAGTATATAAGAAGAAAACTCAAGATCATAAAATTTACTTGTATTTACAAATGTATACAATTTCTTTAACAAAGAAATGGCATGAGAGAAAAAGGCATCAGGGAACGAGATGAAGAATGGTGGTAACTCAATAAGTTCTATAATACATGGGAACCAAATGCAACATGTGTTCTCTTTTGGAACCTTCTTTTGAACAAACATTGGTCATACATTTTAAGAAATGGTAATTTGGAATAAAATATGAGGGTTGTTTCTTTGAAAGGGCAAGATTCACTCAAAAAAGCTGAAGAATCCTCAGAGAATATTGCTAAATTTATTTATCTTGGAAGTATGTATTGGTTTTATCTTGAGAATAACTTTATCTTTGGCTGTTCCTTCAATTAATTATCTTGATTTTCATTCTTCCTTCTTTCCATATTTTTCATAGTGCTCAAAATTGGAGAGTTTTGCTATAAAATAGAGGTTACAAACTCTATGAACATATCTTAGATGGAATCTCCTGCAGTGGCTTATTCATCTGTATAATTCAACATTTCTAAAAAATTATCACATTTGCTCCATTGATGTCTCCCATTTCTGTCAAAAAGTTTAGAGGCATAATTTCTATGAGAAAATTTTGAATTTGCTATTTCAATTGCAAGAAAAATGGCATGGAAGAGTTGTAATTAATCTGTCATATATAATTTAAAGTTAAATTTAATAATATTTTAGCTAGTTATATTTTTATTAAGTGCATTTACAATTCTACATACAAATTGTTTATCCAGCCACTGTGCGAACTTTTTTCTTTCAAAGTTTTCCGTCTGCATTATTCCTTCCTTCCTTCCTTCCTTCCTTCCTTCCCTCTCTCTCTCTCTCTCTCTCTCTCTCTCTCTCTCTCTCTCTCTCTCATCAGAGTCTCACTCTGCACCTAGACTGGAGTGCACTGGCTGAGTCAAAGCTAAATTCAGCCTTGACCTCCTAGACTCAAGTAATACTTCCACCTCAGTCCACTTGACTACAGGAGCATGCCACCATTCCTGGCTCATCAACTTATTTTTTTAAAAGCAATGATGAAACAGTTGTTGAATATAATCTTCAAAGATGGCTGCCATTAGTTTCTTACTTCTCTGCATATCCATACCTGTGTCACATGAAGAAACTTTTTTTCTTTACTCTTGAAATCAGCTAGCTTGTAAGAGATATAACTACTCTTTAGACCACCATAATGAAAGCTAGGCCTGCATAACCACAACTAGGATAAGTCACCCATTCAGGTAGGAGAAAGAACTGCTATTCCAACTATAAAGCACCAGACTTGTGATAGGAGATGTCATCTGGGATAATCTGTTGCAGAAACAGATTATATTTTGGGATGTTTTATTGTACCATAGCATTAAATAACAACAGCTGGTTTTTTTTCTAACTTTTACATTTTATTTTATATTTAATTTTATTTAATTTTATTTAATTTTTTTTCATTTTATTTAGTTGGAGTCTCACTCTGTCGTCCAGACTGGAGTGCAGTGGTCGCTCCCGGCCACCGCAGCCTCGACCTGCTGGGCTCTGGCAATCCTTCCGCCTCAGCCTTCCATGTAGCCAGAATTACAGGCATGTGCTACCATGCCAGGCTGATTTTTTGATTTATTGTAGAGATGAGGTCTCACTGCCCAGGGTGGGTCTTGAACCCGCTGGCTCAGGCAATCCACTCACTTCAGCCTCCCAAAGGTGCAGGATTACAGGCTGAGCCACCAAGCCCAGCTTCTCCTGCATTTTCTAAGGATCTTATAGTTTGAGGTTTTACATTTAGGTCTTTGATCCATTTAGAGTTGATTTTTGTGTATGGTGATAGGTAGGAATCCTGTTTTAATCTTCTGCATGTGGTCAGTCAGTTTTCCCAGCACCATTTGCTGAATACGTTCTCCTTTCCCCAGTGGTTGGTGGTGGAGGATTTGTTGAAGATAAGTTGGTTGAAAAATTGAGGTTTTGCTTCTGGAATCTCAATCCTGTTCCATTGTTCTATATGGTTGTTCAGGTACCAATACCAGGATGTTATGATTATTGTAGCTTTATAATAAAGTTTAAAGTCTGGGAATGTGATTTCTCCCACTTTGATTTTTGTACTGAGGATTTTTTGGCTATTTGTGGTCATTTATTTTTCCATATGAATTCCTGTATTGTTTTTTCCAAGTGTGAGAAGAATGTTGCTGGTAATTTGATGGATATTGTGTTAAATCTGTAGATTACCTTAGGTAGAATGGAAATTTTAACAATGTTGTTTCTTCCAATCCATGAGCATGAACTATTTTCCCACTTGTTTGTGTCATCTTTAATTTCTTTGAGCAGTGTTTTGTAGTTTTCATTGTAAAGGTCTTTCACATCTCTGGTTAGGAAGATGCCAAGGTATTATCATTTTTTTGTGGCTATTGTGAATGGGACTGTGCTTTTTATTTGGGTTTCTGTTTGTTTATTATTGATATATAGAAATGCGATTGTCTTTTGCACATTTATTTTACATCCTGAGATTTTGCCAAAATCCTATATCAGTGCAAGGAGGATTTTGACAGATTTTCTTGGGTTTTCAAGGTATAGAATCAAGTCACCTACAAAAAGGGATAACTTGACTTCCTCTTTTCTTGTTTAGATACTTCTGATCTCCTTCTCTTTTCTGATTGCTCTAGGTAGGACTTCCAAAACTATATTGAACAGGATGGGTGAAAGTGGGCATCCTTGTCTTATCCCAGCTTTCAGGGGAAATGGTTCCAATTTCTGTCTGTTTAGCAGTATGCTGGCTGTGGGTTTCTCATAGATGGTATTTTGAGGTATGTTCCATCTATTCCTAGATGTTCGAGGATTTTTATCAAGAAGGGGTGCTGGATTTCATCAAAAGCTTTTTCCATATCTAATGATATAATCATGTGGTTTTTGTTTTTACATCTGTAGATGTGTTTAATTACATGTATGGTCTTATGACTGTTGAACCAGCCCTGCATCTCAGGGATGAAGCCTATTTGGCCATGGTGAATGAGTTTAGAGATGTGTTGTTGAATCCAATTTGCTAGGATCTTGTTTAGAATTTTTAGCATCTATGTTCAACAAGGATATTGGCCTGTAGTTTCTTTCTTTATTGGATCTTTACCTGGTTTGAGAATTAATGTGATGTTATCTTCATAAAATCATTTGGGGAGAATTCCATCTTTCTCAATTACCTGGAATACTTTCTATGATAGGTATCATTTCCTCCTTGTGTGTTTTGTAGAATTCTGTTGGAAAGCCATCTGTTCCTGGGCTTTCTTTGTAGGTAGTTTTCTTATGATATAGCCAATTTCCTGGATTATTATTGGTCTATTTAGGGTCTTGATTTTTTCTTGTTTCAACCTGGGGGAGTTTTATGATATCAGAAATTCCTCCATTTCCTTTAGATTTTTAAGTTTGTTTCCGTACAAGTGTACATAGTAGTCTCTGATAATCTTTTGTATTTTTTCATGGTCAGTTGTGACTTCAACTTTTTTGTTTCTGATTGTTATTTGGAATTTTTCTCTCTTTTTCTTGTTCAGTGTAGCTAATGGACCATCAATCTTATTTATCCTTTTAAAGAACCAGCTTTTTGTTTCATTGTTTCATTGATTTTTTTTTTTTTTTTTTGGTATTATCTGTTTGTCTTCTATGTCCCAGATTTGGGCTTTTATTTTGGTGATCTGCATTCTTCTGCTGAAGTTAAGATTTTGATGTTCTTACTTTTCCAGCTTTCTTAGGTGACTTGTTAGGCTGTTAAATTGTGATCTTTTCATTTTTTTCATGTGTTTGTAGTGATATGAACTCCCCTCTTAGTATTGCTTTCATTGCATCCCAGAGTTTTTTGGTAAGATATTTCTTCATTTTCAGTTGTTTCCATGTGTCTTTTAACTCTATTTTGATTTCCATGTTGACCCAGGAATTGCTTAGCATCATGCTGTTTAGTATCTGTGTCTTTGTGGGTTTGGCGGGAATTTTGTAGGTGTTGATATTTATTTTTATTCCACTATGGCCTGAGAAGTTGCATGGCAGAATTTTAATCTTATGAAATTTGTTTTTCCTTGATTTACAGCCAAGAATGTGGCCAATCTTAGAGTATGTTCCATGTGGTGATGAGTGAATGTATATTATGTTGTTGTTGGGTGGAATGCTCTATCGGTATAAATTAAGTCCATTTGGTCAGGTGTTACATTGACATTCTAGATCTCCTTGCTGATTTTTTGTCTTGATCTGTCTAGGGTTGTGAGTGGGGTATTAAAATCCCTGTATGATAGTGTTAGAGTCATTATCTTTTCTAATTTACCTAGAAGTTACTTTATGAAAGCTTGTGCTCCTATGTTGGGTGCATATATATTTAGGATGGATATTTCTTATTGATGGGTTGAACCTTTTATCATTATGTAGTGACTTTTTCTTTTTTTTTTTTTTTAATTTTCGATAACTTAATTTTTGATAAGTTCTTAGGGACTGAATATCTGGGAAAATTTTTAATTCTCCCTCACTGATGAAGCTTAGCTTAGCTGAGTAGGTTATTCTTAGTTGAAATTGTTTATCTTTGAGAACTTCAAAGATTGTGCTCCAAGCTCTCTTAGCCTGAAGTGTTTCTATAAGTAAATCTGCTGATATTCTAATTGTTCTTTCCTGGTAGGTAGTCTGACCTTTTTCTCTTGCTTCCTTTTGGATTTTTTCTTTTATACCTACTTTGTTTAGGTGATTTTACTATGCATCTAGGAGTTGGTCTTCTCATTTGTTTTCTCTCAGGAGTTCTATGAATCTCTTATGTTTGAATGGTCTCATCATTGATGAGACGGGGGAAGTTTTCTTGAATAATTTCTTGGAATCTTTGTTCCAGGATGGTCTCTGTCTCTCTTTCTGTCTTGGGAAGTCCACTTACTTTCTGGTTCAGCCTCTTAAAATAATCGCTCAATTCTTGAAGGTTTTGTTCTGTCTTTTTAAGCTTCTTTTCTATGTTTTGACAGTTTGAGTTAGTTCCATATTTTGGTCCTCAAGCTCTGGGATTCTTTCTTCTGCTTGGCTAATTCTGCTTTCCATGCTTATCAGTTTGTTGTTTATTATTTATTTATTTATTTATCTATTTATTTTGAGTTGGAGTCTCACTCTGTCGCCCAGACTGGAGTGCATTGGCCACTCCCGGCCACTGCAGCCTCAACCTGCTGGGTTCCGGTGATCCTTCCACTTCAGCCATCCAAGTAGCCAGAATTACAGGCATGCGCTACCATGCCCAGCTGATTTTTTGATTTATTGTAGAGATGAGGTCTTGCTGCCCAGGCGGGTCTCGAACCCGCGGGCTCAGGCAATCCGCTCACCTCAGCCTCCCAAGGGCACGGGATTACAGGCTGAGCCACCAAGCCCGACTGTTTATTTTATTCACAGTATTCTTTACTGATGTTGTCTCAGTTATCAACTCCTTCATTCTTTCCTCTTGTCTCCCCTCAATTATATTTATTCTCTTTATTAATGTCTTGATATCTGGGGTTGTAGTTTGAGATCAATCATTCTAGCAGCTCTTCACTGTTTGCATTCTGAAGTCTGTATTCTCAGTGTCTGACCTCCTTGGGGTCTGTGTGAGACCAATATTCTTCTTTTGATTTTTCTTCATTTGTGTAGATTTTCCTCCCCAACTTCCCCCCACCTTTAATTCTGTTGTTCAGGGATGAGGGGTTGCTTTTCTCTCTGTTTGCTCAATCTTCTATTCTTCCTTATGCGTATCCTCTGACTTTGTTCAATTCTGAAGCTAGACTGTCAGTTGAAGCTGTACTTTTTGCAATTTTGACATTTAATTGAGGGGAGAACTGTGATTCAGAATCTATCTGCAGATCCCAGTATCCAGTGACTGAGGTATGGGCACCCTGGAATCCACTTCCCACTGACTTGCAATTGGTTTATGCAATGCGGGTATAGATTTGCTCCCTGAAAGTAAAATCAGGTAAGAAAAAGGAAAATAATGGAAAAAGGAAGGAGGGGGGCAAGAGGAAGTTGGAGAGAGAGAAAAACAAGAGAGAAAACAGACAGACGTACCAACTAACAAATAAAAAGAGACACAAGGACAGAAAAGAGAGAAAAAAAACCTATAACTTACAGATAATCATACAAACACACAAACCAACAAAAACCTCCCTATTGATGTACTCTTCCCATGTACAAACAGGAACTAAAAAAAATCAATAAAATTACAGAGACAAAACAAGTGTGAAAATGTTATGAAAAACAGAAAGAAAAAAAACTAAAATAAAAATGAGTAAAACAAACATACCTCCTCCCCGCCCCCCCAAAAAGCAAAAACAAAGCAAAACAAACCAAACAAAGGAACCAACCTTGCTCTGAGGTAATTCCTGTAAGTCCAACTTCCCTTGGGCTCCTATCTCCAGCCCCTCCCCACTCAGTATAGGCTGATAGGATTGCTCTCAGCTTGGGTCAGTTGCCCCAGGCCTACTGTGGAGGAGGGCATATCATATCTGGACTCCCATGGCTTACCGCTTGCCCACGGCTTACCGCTTGTCATGTGTCCCACCCAGATGTGAGGTGTCTGTATCTGATTCATCATGGGGGATGGGCTTCTGTCTCTCTGAGTTTGATGAGATTACCTTAGGTCCCAAGTTGGAGACTGGGTGGTGTTGGGCAGGACAATGTAGGTCTCTGCCTGGTTCTGGGACAGAGAAAATCCCTGTGGTCAGCATTTCTTCACTGGAGGTGGGACTTCCCTCCTGCTCTCCTTGATCTTCTCTCTCTGCTGATCCAATCTGGGGCTCTAGCCGATTTACTATCACAGGTGAATATGTGAGCCAGGCAGGTGATGAGAATCAACCGGATTCAGCAGGTTCTTCTCAAAGAGTTCCATAACAGTAGACGATCCTGCCTGCTGGTGGCTCCAATCTCAGGGAGTTGGGGATTGCACTCACCTCAGAGGAGAGCCCCAGTGCATGAACCCGAGTGTTCCCTCATACAGACTTTCACTCACCCACCAGCACACTCATATTCATGCAGAGAGTATTTATGGATACTTGCTTTTGCAGAGACTCTCACAGTCTGACCTGTTTCATAACCATCTTACCAGAAGTCTTAACAGTATTTTTTTAAAATTCATTTACTATTAACTTCAGTATAAAATTGAAGGAAAATTATGACTGTAACCATATTTTTCTCTCTTTTGAAATACATCAAAGTGCTCCTGTGTTTAGCCATTAAGTACTATTCTAGCTTTGGTATTAAATTTTATAATTTAATTTCTTCATTCTACAAAGTTTTCATGAAAGCTGCCATATATCAGTTACTTTTCTAGGCTTAGAAAATATGTTAGTATACAGCATAGATATATTAGTTTATATTCTTCCAAAGCTGAATTTGAAACAAGACCTGATGCAGATTGTTTAGTAAGTATTCCCAAGAAGGAAGAGTAAGAGAGCAGAGTTAGATAAGAAAGAATGAAAAACTGATATAAGGCTTGTCATCAAGGTCATTGATTAAAGGCAATGGGAGCATATTTCTACCAGGAATCCATGGGCAGAGATTGGGACTTTTGTCCACTGACTCTCATCTTCTTTTGCCTGTGGGTTGAAGCTGGGGGCATTAACTTTCCTATATTTATGGACTTTATTTTTATGCAGGTTAGTCTCAGTTTGGAAAATGCCCTGAAGACAAAAAATAGGGAAACATCTGTTTTGAACTTTAGACGACAAACAGGATTTGAGCTTCCCAGTAGCTGTCCACTGTCATTGTGACTAAAATTAAACTGGGTCAAAGGAGTGTGATATTGAATATCGAATATGGCTAGGTTTGGTGGCTCAGCCTGTAATTCCATGCTTTGGGAGGCTGCGGGAGTCCAGCTTCTGTAAGGTTCAGAGCTTCCTGGAGGTGGGACGGTGACTAGGGGGGAGAAAGAAAGTGCACACCTGTTCAAGGTTGAGCAGAAGCTGTTTATTTAGTGTTATCCAAGGGTTTTTATCCCCAGACTTTGCAAAGTCATCGTCACAGGACACAAAAGGTAGCATGTGCCTTTCACATGAACAGGTCCAGGTGCACAAGGGACACCCCCCACTCTCAATGGATACCCCCAACTCTCAAGCAAATGTTTTTTTATACATGAGGAAGAACATGATGAAGAACAACCACAAATTGGCTTTTTGTTTCTTATGCTTGATTAATGTTCCCCAAACCAATTTCTTATGTGCCCTAAATTGTATCACAACTACATCGTCTTGAAATAACATCACTCAATGTCTAAACCTGAAACCACCATAATGAATTATTAACTTGTACTATTCTATACAAATTCAAACTAATTTCTATCAAAACAACTGCTGCTATGGTTACACTCTCCCAACACCAGCTGGCCTAATTCAAACTTCACTGGCCCCCCTAAATCAAACTAAACTAACCACACCTCTACAATAAAATGGTTACCTAAATGTTCTTCAATCTATATAAACTATTTCCTAAAACCTATATCCATAAATTTCTAAAATCACATCAAGAGAACCTATGACCTGTACTAAGGCTCCTCAATGTGACTCAAAGTTAAACTTAAATTTTTTAAAAGCAAAAACTATAAACCGTGGAAAATGGGAACAATAGACTCCCAAGTTTAGCTGTTATTTCTGCTAGAGCCAGCAGGAACCTTTCCTGGTTGCAGTGTCAAGTGGAAAAGGAGGGAGGGAATGGGATCACCAGCTCCCAAACACATCCTAGTGGTCTTAGGGTCAACGGCCTTTCCTTATCCCTAACACTCAGTGGGCCTCTATGGCTGGCTCCCAACAGGAGGCAGAGGTGAGCAAATTGCCTGAACCTGCAGGTTCAAGACCCGCCTGGGCAACTTGATGAGACCTCATGTCTACAATAAATCAAAAAATTTGCTGGGCACGGTAGCGTGTACCTATAGTTCCAGTTACTTGGAAGGCTGAGGTGGAAGGATTGCTGGAGCCCAACAGGTTGAGGCTGTGGTGGCCAGGAGCAGTCACTGCACTCCAGTCTCAGCAACAGAGTGAGACTCCAACTCAAAAAAAAAAAAAAAGATATCAGATATGAGGGCTCTCACTGTTTAATTATACTCTCTCACACAGTAAATTTCACTCTGTCACTTACTTTTTATATTGGTGACAGGCTCTAAGCTCTAAAAATACAGAAATGTTAGAGGAATAAACTACAGTATATGCTGACATAAGTGGTCTTCAGGCAGAAATTTTTATTCTGCTCCTTTCTTTATGATGTTTCTAGCTCTTCCACAAACTTGGCCATCAAAGCAGATATTCTGGATCTTTTATCTGGTGAAATAAGCCAGGCATGGTAGTCTTGTCATAGGCAACTGTTAATACCATAATTACTTATTCGTTCTTACCACTGAAACTTCAGTTAATCCCCTGAAATAGTGGCACAGTGAACTGATTTGATTCTATAGAATTACTATGAGAGAAAATTGATCATCTTAGCTTTCCAAGTTAATGAAAACTAGTGATTAGTTTCATTTTCCAGTATAGGAATTCCTTTCTTTGGTTCAGGTGTACTGGTGTGAGAGACCTACTACTATGATTGCCATTCTGCTCAGAATATTTCCTTTTTTCTCTAGCCCTAGGAAGCATCTCTTTATATTTGAGTTATGAGTTATTGCTGGTGAAAATCTTGGTGCTGTGTATTTGTATTTTGTTTTCTGTAGGAGAAGTGAAGCCACCTTGCATCTACACCACTATTTTGGAACCAGACATTCCAGTAACTGTTTATTAAATGATTACTATGACTAATTTAATGAAGTTGACTTAGATCTCTAATGAGAACATCAGTTTTACTAATTGTACAAGTGAACACTTGTACAAACTTCTTATTGTCTGCTTTGTCCATCATAAACAGAAAAATGAGTTAATTTCTCTGCATAGGTTTGTTTTCTTTTGATTTGTATCTGCATTTTCCTATTTGTTATAATTGTTTTAATTCTATATTTATCTGTGCTAAAACATTTATAACTATCATGTTTTCATTTTTATCATTTTGTTCTCTATTTTAAATGCTACTATCTAAGCTATTAAATGCATTTTGAGTCAAGCACGGTGGCCCATACCTGTAATTCCAGTACTTTGGGAAGCTGAGGCAAGAGGATTGCTTGAGCTCAGAAGTTCAAGACCAGTCTGGGCAACATGGCAAGATCTCATCTCTATAAAAAATAAAAAAAAATCATCCTCGTATAGTGATACACGCCTATATTCCCAGCTACTCAGAAGGAAGAGGCAGGAAGATTGTCTGAACCCAGGAGGTCAAGACTGTGGTGAGCTATGATTGTGCCACTGCACTCCAGCATAGGCAACAAAGTGAGACTCAAACTCAAAAAATAAATAAATAAGAATGAATAAATAAATGCACTATGACATTAATGGCATTCAGACATTTTTATTTTTAAGTTCACTCTTTTGGCTTCCGTTTATGCCAACTTTGTTAGCCTTTGTTTATCTTTTTATATTAAAACTTCCTAGGTCATATTGTCTCCAATGTACACAAGATTTCAAATTTATAAAGTATCATTCAAAATATTTTTTTCCCATGGACATATTTATCTTTTGAATAGTATTACTGCTACTGAAAATGCTGAATATTTTAGTATTTTGGTGTGTTATTTTCTTCTTGTAATTATTTCAGCCATTTTTTCTGGGTTTTTTTGAAAATGTATGGTCTCCCTTATACTGGATATTTGGAAAAAATAACATACTGTTTTCTTAATATACTGCATTACAAATCACGTTATAACATTAGAAATAAGTAAAACAGTACTCATTATTAATTATTCTTAAGAATGATGAAATCGGTTCATTTTAATTTTCTCCTCATGTTGCCAAACCATCTTTAGTTATTGTTTCTGAGTTTTGTATCTAGTCCTTTCAGTCATACTGTTAATAAATTATACAATTTTCAAGAAAAACATATATTTTATTTATTTTTTAATTTTTTAAAAATGTATATTTATGTTCATTAATTTACTGATATTTTAATTATTCAGTTGAATACCTTAGTTCCATATGAAATAATAATTTTAAAAATTTCTACTGTTTCATCTTCTATTTATGCTCATATTTGGAATTGATGAATTTTAGAACTAGCATAGTTTTTAGTGTGAATATTCATTGTTTTATTTCAGTTAACAATATGATATCTATCCGCTCATTCTTGGAAGATCTGGTACCATAAGCATGACACTTACGTTTGTCTTAGTCCATCCTGTACTGCCATAACAGAATACCATGGATTGGGTAATGTATAATGAACAGAAATTTATTAGTTCATGGTTCTGGAGAATTATAAGGCTAAGATTAAGGCACTCATTTCTGGCATGGGACTTCTTGTTTTGTCACCCCATGGCAGAAGGACAAGAAAAGAGTGAAAGAGAGAAAAAAAGTCCCACCCCTTAGTACTATTACAATGGTAATTATACTTTAACATGGGTTTGGAAGGAGACAAACATTCAAACCATAGCAAAATATAATAAAATTACTTTAATCCTAAAATTTTTGTTTACTCTTTAGTCCTCAGTGTTTTAAGCATAATGTACTCCTTTTTTTTTTTTTGTAAATGATGCATGGATAGTTTAAATCCAGAATGCTTTTTTTTTTAGTTAGCTTCACTGCCCCTACTTAACTCTGTCCAACTTCAGACACATAGTTTTCTCTCTCTTTCTCAATATCTTTTCCCCCGGTTCAAATATTCATGTGATTATTTTTTTCTTTAAGTTTCAATAATAAAATCGTGATTGATAAGAATCATTTTGGTGGTCTCATCTTAATGATTTAACTATTTTTTAAACCAGAAAAGCTGTTCTCATATTTTATAAATGTTAATTCTTTGCTGTGTTTTATCTTTTATTTGTACATTCTGTATACCAAGGACATATATTCTAGCTTCATTTCCACCTTCCATATCTATCATTATCCCTCATTACATTCATGTCTTGACTCCTCCTATACAGTTTACTTACTTTTCTTAATAGTATATGTTTTACCACTGTTCTGCTTACATTATTCTTAGTCCTCATGATAAGATTAGTTCTCTAATAAAGGGGATTCTAGAGAATTTCTTCACCTTTTGTCCCATGTGATATGACTTTATAACAAAAAAAAGGTGAACTTCATGAACTAGAAAGAAATCTGTCATCAGAATTTGAATCTGTTAGCACCTTAATCAAAATTCTTTTTGGCATCCAAAATCAAAAGCAATAAATGTGTGTTGTTTAAACCATTCAGTGTACAATATTTTTGTAACTGGTGTCTGAACAAACTAAGACAGATCTCTTCAGTACAGATCTAAATGGTGGTAAATAAATCACTTGTCTAGTCTAGATCTAATTTTTTAAATTTATTTATTTGAATTCATTTGACTTCCTGATACAATTTTAATTCTGTTGATATATATATATATATATATATTTGCTAGATTTTATATAGTTCCACTTGTAGTGCCACATAGATTATAAAATATTTGCCTTCTTATAGTCTTCTACTTTTTGCCTTCTTCTATTTCATATTTTAAATACTGTTTACTGGCCCATTTTATGAATACATTTTATAATTTTGATTGTGGTAAAACACATGTAATATAACATTTGCCACCTTGATCATTTTTAAGTGTATCGTTTAGCTCATTAATGAAGCACATTCACATTGTTTTGCATCTCACTTCTCCAGAAATCTTTTCATCTTGAAAACTAAAATCCTATACCCATTAAACATCAACATTACATTACTCTCTCCCCTCAGTCCCAAGAAACCACCATTCTACTTTTTGTTTTATAATTAATTTTTAAACAATCTCCTATTGCTAAACATTTTGCAGAATTAACTATTTTTATTTTTTTGACTCCAGTAATACTAGAATACCAGAAGATAAGGATTTGATCTTCATGCCATAAATGTATGTCTCAACACAAAATTTTGAAATAGGTGCCTACTTCCACAAAAGAAGCTTCTCTCTATTTTTTGTTTGGTAATGAAAAGTAGCTAAAATCACTAAGGATCATTCAGTTGAAAATTTCTCCAAAGCTATTGGGCAATAAGTTTGATTTTTGAACTAAGCACATATATATCCAAAGGAAACATTAAAATGTGTAACAATTTAGGTATATAAAAATGGGAAAATTGAGTTATAAGGTCTGTGTTTTATATGTAACATAAGATAAAATGTATCTTATATAGAAAATATATATGTTCAACCCAAATTTCATTTTATTATAGAGTTTGATTATAAACAAGCCTTTTATTTCAGGTGGTATATGTAACTTTTAAAAAAATTAATTATTCCACTTGAAACTAATTATATTTTATAAAAATTAAAATATATGTGATATTAAAACTATTAATTTCCCAAAAGTGTTAAATTCAACTGTAATTGTAATTAAAATGTTATCGTTATATTTTTGTCTTAAGCAGATATTGAATGCTAATCTTCTTATATATAGTATTCTGCTAAAATTCTTACACACTTATCTACAGGGAATTTTGAAAACACTATAATAATAAAATTTAAAATATTCTGTTCACAATTGGGAATGCACATTACATGGATAAATTGATATAGAGGCAGGATGGGGAATAAAAAGAAATTGCTGTCCTAGAAGACTTGTCCTGGATTTATATCTCCCACATGGTAATATTTAATAAGGTTTTCTTCTAAAAATACTCTTTAGGCACTAATTCCTTATATCTCATATATACAACAGGGAAAGATGAAAGCATATAGAATGAGGATGGATGAGAGCTATTCTGATAATCTATTGGGAAAAGAAAAACAGATTGACCCTAATGTTTTGACATTGTCTAATTACAATTATATTTCTCTTAAAAGGTGCTTAACTATACTGATATATTGTAATTAGAAAACAATTGGGGAGAATTAATGTCATAGGATAAATGTGTAGAATTTTTGATTCAATCTTGATCATGTATCAAAATTACCTGTGGGCTCTCTCTCTCTCTCTCTCTGTCTCTCCTCCCTCCCTCCCTCTCTCCCCCATCTCTCTCCCTTTCCTCCCTCCCCCCTTTCTCTCTATCCTCCCTCCCTCCTTCCCCTCTCTCTCCTCCCTCCCTCTCTCCCTCTCTATTCTCTCCTCCCACCTCTCTCCCTCCCTCCTTCGCTCCCTCTCCCCTGCTTTTGTCAAAAGGGAGTAGAATGAATTAAATGCCAGGAATGATTTTATTGTTTTTATGAAAAAGTCCATTTATTTTCCTTAATATCTGGAAAACAAACTTGAAAGCTCATGTGCACTACAACATACAAAGTAGTTACTTAAACATATTTCTCTAACATGTAAGTTGATTCCTTATTGAGAAAGTAGGATTTTTTTATTCATACAGGTAGCTTCATGTTTCACATTTCAACTCAATCCATTGTAATTAAATTAGGATTAATTAAAATGGAAAATAAAAAAAAGTGGATTGACAAGGTGAATCATTCCCATAAGATTAAGAAGAAATTTAAAACTAAAAGTAATTTTCTCAGGCAAGGAGAAAATTATCATCATTATAGGTCAATTACCTAAGGCATTCTGGAGGAGTTTTATTGTAAGAAATAATGAACATGGGGCTTCACATTGTTAAGATTATAAAAAGGGAAAAAATTAAGTTGGTGAAAAATTAATTTTACCTTTTCATTTCTATAATTATGAATGCAGTACATATTTATTAAACAATAATCTATCCTTAGAGATATGCCCAAGGCATCTGGATTTGTGGCAGATGTATAGAGTTGGTGTTATGAGTTCTTTGTAATTTTAAAACACAATTTTAGTTTATAAATTTTTAAGTATGTCTCCATTTGTCACTTAAAAGTAAATATAAAAGCATATTCACTTTGTTTTCCACTGACCTTGACAGTAAAAACTCAGGGTCTTGATTTTTGGGAGTAAATATGCTTTTAAAAAATAACATGAATGACTTTATAAGTGGAAAAAAATAGCAAGTGGAGCCACAGAAATTTGCTAGTTTTATAAGCTAAAACTGGTCAAATATTGGCAATTTTATTTAATTTAACCCACACTATCAAATTCAATTTGTCTAATTTCTCCATAAGGATAACAGGGTCCCAGAGAGAATTTGAATTTCTTTTTTCTGAAATTGACATTAATATAATAACAGGAATGGAAATAGAAACAAGATCTTTTTCACTTCCATTTACAATATTCTTTTTCCTATTTCACAAAATATCAAGTAGAAATGTGTTTATAAAATCATATACTGTCGTAAACACCTCTGAGTTTGTGTGCATTAAAAAATAACTTGGGAATTTGTAGACAGCTAGTCTATTTCTCTGCCAGAATGAATCTTTCTTAAGACTAAAGATAACAGCTATGGTGAAATCACCAGGCCATTGCTAATAAAAATGTCTAAAGAAAAAGCAACTGCCTAGGATATTAAGTCCCATACCTGAATCTCTTAGCCAAGGCTACAATTGTGACTTTTCTTGAGTTAGTGCAAGGCCTCCTCACTTCAGTCTGGCCTGCTCTTGTCTCTTGGACAGGAGCAGTTTTGACTATATTTCTAAAATGAAAATTTGATAATTCCCTCTCCCAAGCCCTCACAAACATACCCTTTAAAGATGTTTAGTGAAATCTTTGTGCCATTAGCAATTCTTTTTTATTTTTTCTGGATTCTCACTGGAATGTATCTTTTATTTTAAATGTGGAGTAAATTCAGGGTTAGGTATACAAATGGTCATTATGCAAGTACCCTTGTTGATGAGGTGTGCCCTTCGCCTTCCTCCCGTGGCAGTTTCCCACTACTGCCAGTCCCTTTCCTGTAGCATTTTGATAATTGTTCAAGGTCTGCTTATGAGTGAGAACATGTGGTACTCAGTTCTTTGTATGATAGATCAGTATTACAAAATCTGTATTATAGACTCTAAGTCCATTCAAATTGCTGTGAAGTTCATAATTTTGTCCTTCTTTATGACTATGTAATATTTCATCATTATATGTACCACTTCTTTTATTCAGTCCTCTTTCAATGGACAACATGGACAGTTTCAAGTTTTTGCTACTGTGAATAATGCTGCAATAAACATGTGTGTGCAGGTGTCTTTTTCATAGAGTGATTTGAGTTCCTCTGGGTATATTTCCTATCGAGGTATTGCAGGTTTGTATGGGAGGTTGATTTTTAGACCTTTTAGGAATCACCACACTGTTTTCCACAGAGACTTTACTAGTTTACACTCCCAGCAACTGTGTAGAAGTCTTCCCTTTTCCCCAAATCCTCTCCAGCATCTGTTTTTTTGTTTGTTTGTTTGTTTGTTTGAGTTACTGATGATGGCTATCCTGATTGGAGTTAACTGGTATCTCAGTGTGGTTTTAATTTTTTAATTTGCATTTCTTTGATGACTAGTGAGGCTGATGATTTTTTCATGAATCTGTTGGGTGTTCGTATGTCTTCTTTTGAGAAGTGTCTAAGCATATTTTTTGCCCACTTTGTAAAGGGGTTGTTTGTTTAATTCTTTTGGGCATGTTTGAGTTCCTTGTAGATCCTAGATGTTAAGCCTTTGTCAGATATACAGTTAGAAAATATTTTTTCCCAGTCTGTGGGCAGTCTTTTCACTCTCTTGATGGTTTATTTGACTTTGCATAAGCTTTTCAGTTTGATGAGGTCCCACTTGTCTATCTTATCTCTTATGGCATGGGCACTTGGGGTTTTGATCAGAAATTGGTTGCCAGTTCTAATTTCCATAAGGGTGACTTCTGCATTTTCTAAGGTTCTCAGAGTTTGAAGTTTTTATGTTAGGTCCTTGATCCATTTAGAGTTGATTTTTGTGTATAGTAATAGGTAGGAGTCTTGTTTTAATCTTCTGCATGTGGTCAGTCATTTTCCCAGCATCATTTACTGAATAGGTTCTTCTCTCCCCCAGTCTTGATGGTGGAGACTCTGTTGAAGAAGAGTAGGGTGAGAAATTGAGTTTTTGTTTCTGGAATCTCCATCCTGTTCCATTGTTCTATATGCCTGTTCTTGCACCAATACCAGGCTGTTTTCAATATTGTAGCCTCAAGTAAAATTTAAAATCTGGAAATGTGATACCTCCTGCTTTGTTTCTTTTGCTGAGGTTTGTTTTGGCTATTCATGGTTATTTATGTTTCCATATGAATTACTGTATTATTGTTTCCAGGACTAAGAAGAATTCTACTGGCAATATAATGGACATTGCATTAAATCTGAAGATTGCCTTGGATAGGATGAACATCTTAGCTATGGCGATTCTTCCAATTCATGAACATAGAATATTTTTTCATTTGTTTGTGTCATCATTCACTTCTTTGAGCGGTGTTTTTTAGTTTCATTGTAAAGGTCTTTGACTTCTCTGGTTAGGAAGATGCCAAGGTAATCCTTTTTTTGTGACAGTTGTGAATAGGATTTTGCTTTTTATTTGACTTTCTGTTTCTTTATTGTTGGTGTACAGGGATACAACTGTCTTTTGCACATTTATTTTATACTCTGAGATTTCGCCAAAGTCCTTTATCAGTGCAACGGGGTTTTTGACGGATTCTCTTGGGTTTTCAAGGTATAGGATCATGTCTTCTGCAGAGGGGGATAACTTAACTTCCTCTTTTCATATTTGGATACCCTGATTTTATTCTTTTGTCTTATTATTCTAGCTAGGACTTCTAACATTATATTGGGTAGGAAGGATGAAAGTGGGAAGCCTTGTCTTGTCTTATTCTAGTTTTCAAGGGAAATGATTCCAATATCTGTCAGTTTAGCAGTTTGTTGTTTGTGGGTTTCTTGTAAATGGCTGAAACTATGTTGAGTTATTTTCCATCTGTGCCTAGGTGTTTGAGGTTTTTTAATCAAGAAGCAATGCTGGATTTTATCAAAAGCTTTTCTGATGTCTAATGATAAAATCATATTTTTTTTTTGTTTTTACATCTGTTGATGTATTTAATTACTTTTATGGTCTTGTGAATATTGAATCAGTCCCGCATCCCAAGGATGAAGCCTACTTGGTCATGGTGGATGATTTTTGAGATGTGTTGTTGGATGCAGTTTGTTACAATCTTGTTGAGAATTTTAACATCAATGTTCATCAAGGATATTGGCCTGTAGTTCTCTTTCTTTGTTGGTTTGGGTATAAATGTGATGTTAGCTTCATAAGATGATTTGGGGAGAATTTTATCCTTCTTGATTGCCTGGAATACTTTTAATAGGATTGATATCAGCTCCTCCTTGTATGTATTGTAGAACTCTGCTGGAAAGTTATCTGGTTCAGTACTTTTTTTCTGTAGTTAGTTTTCTTATGCCAAAGTCAATTTCCTGGGTTTTTATTGGTCTATTTAGGGTCTCAATTTCTTCTTGTTTCAACCTGGAGAATTTGTGTGATGTCAGAAAGTCCTCCATTTCATGTAGGTTTTCAAGTTGGTTTCCATATGAGTGTACATTGTAATCTTTGATAATCTTTTGTATTTCTTCTGGATCAGTTGTGACTTGATTTTTGCATTTCTGATTATGTTTATTTACACTTTTTCTCTCATTTTTATTGGTCAGTGTGTCAAGGGGTCCATCAATCTTGCTTATTCTTTCAAAGAACAACCTTTTTGTTTCAGTGATTATTCCTATTAGATTTTTGTCTTCTATGTTCCATATTTGGGCTTTTATATCAGTGATCTGGATTCTCTGCTGAAGGTACAGCTTTGGTGTTCTAGCTTTTCTAGCTTCCTTAGATGATTTCTTAGTCTCTTAACATGTGATCTTTCCATTGTCTTCATGTGTGCTCATAGAGACATGAATTAACTCTCCTACTACTACTTTCATGGCATCTCAGAGATTTTGATAAGATATTTGTTTTCACTTGTTTTCAGGAATCTTTTAATTTGTTTTGATTTCCATGTTGAACCAGAAGTTGTTCAGCATCATGCTGTTTGGTGTCTATGTCTTTGTGGGTTTTGGGGGAACCTTATTAGGGTCGATATTTATTTTTATTCCACAGTGGTCTAAGAGTGCGCATGCCAATATTTCAATCTTATGAAATTTGTTTATGCTTTATTTATGACCAAGGATATGGTCCATCTTAAAGTATGTTCCATAAGGTGATGATTGGAATGTATATGTCATGGTTTTGGGGTGGAGTGTTCTGTAGGTATCTATTAATGCCATTAGGTCAAGCATCAAGTTGAGATTCCAATCTCCTTGTTGATTTTTTTGTCTTGATGATCTATCTAGGGTTGTTAGTGGGGTATTTAAGTTCCCAGCTATGACAATGTTAGAGTCGATATTTTTTTCAGTTTATCTAGAAGCTGCTTTGTGGAAGTTGATGCTCCTATGTTGGGTGCATATATGTTTAGGATGGATATTTCTTGTTGATGGATTGATTCTTTTATCATTATGTAGTGAACTTCCTTACTTTTTTAAAGATTTTTGATAGCTCAAAGGGTATTTTGTCTGATATTATGATCTCAAGTAGTGATTTCTTTTGTGTTTAATTCACCTGAAATTTTTTTTCTTTTTTTTTCATCCTCTCTCTTGAGTCTGTGAGTATTCTTTCTGGTGAGATGAATCTCCTAGAGACAGCACATTTTTGCATCATGATTTTTTATCCAATTTGCCATTCTATGTCTTTTCATTGGTGCATTTAACCCATTCACATTTGGCCTAATTATTGAGATGTGTGAGTTTATTCCTGTCGTGAGGTTCTTATAGAGTTTGTTGTTGTTGTTTGTTTGTTGGCTTTCTTTTGACTTTTGAGTTGATTTATGTATGTTTCCAATCTTTTTCCGGCATTCTTGGGATGAGCATGATCATTCTTCTTTTCTTCTTTTTTTTCTTTTTCTTTCTTCTGTGTTTAATACTATCTTAAGATTGGACTCCAGTCTCTTCTAACCTGTAATGTTTCTGTAGATAAGTCTGCTGCTATTCTAATTAGTCTTCCCCAGTAGGTAATCTGACCTTTCCCTCTTGCTGTCTTTAGGATTTTTTCTTTTATTCTTTCTTTGTGTAAGTGAATTACTATTTGTCTAGGAGCTGGTCTTCTCATTTGATGTCTTGAAGGGGTTCTCTGAATCTCTTATGTTTGAATGGTCACATCTCTGATGAGATGCAAGAAGTTATCTTGAATAATTTCATGGAATATTTATTCCAGGCTAGTCTTTGTCTCTCTATCTGTCTCAGGGATTCTAATTAATCTTAGGTTTTACCTCTTGATACAATCGTCCATCTCTTGGAGGCTTGTTCTATCTTTTTAAGCTTCTTTTCTATGCTTTTAACAGTTTGAGTTTATCCCATATTTTGATTCTCAAGCTCTGAGATTCTTTCTTCTTATTGGTTAATTCTGCTTTCCATGCTTATCAGTTTGCTATTTATTTCATTCACTGTATTCTTTATTGCCATCATCTCAGCTATTAACTCCTTCATTCTTTCCTCTTGTATTTCCTCATTTCTAGTTATTATCTCTATTACTATTTTCTATCTGAGTGTGTGGTTTGAGATTAGTCATTCTGGGGGATCTATATTGTTTGAGTTCCGATGTCTATTTTCTCAGTTACTGTCTTCCTAGGGGTCTGTATGAAACCTACTCTTCCATTGATTGTCTTCATTTGTGAAGGTTTTCTTCCCCCTTTTTTCCTCTTCTTTAATTCTGTTGTTCAGTCATTGTGGGAATATCTTTTACTTCTGTTTGCTGAATTCCCTATTCTTCCTTATGTAGATCTCCAAGATTTGTTCAATTTTGAAGCTGTACTGGGTTGTGGGGGGTGCTTTTTGCAGTTTTGGGATTTGATTAAGGGAGTAGCTAGGGTTCAGAAGCTATCTGTAAATCTTAGTATCTGCTGACAGATATGAGAGACTCCTGGAACCCACTTCCTGCTGCATTACAATCTGTCCAGGTGGTATATGTTTGCCCCCGAAAGCAAAATGAGATGAGAAAAAGGAAAAGAATGGGAAAGGGAAGGAGGGAGATGAGAAAGGTGAAGAGAAAGAAGAAGATGAGGAAAAACTGACAGACACTCCAACAAACAAAAAAATACAATCATACAAACAGACAAAAGAAACCTTGTTGATGTACTCACTTTCAAAGATGCCCATATGAAAATCTAAAAAACAACAATAACATAAGAAAAGCAAAGCAAGTATGAAAATGTAAAAACAAACAGAAAGGAAGAGGAAAAAAAAAGAAAAGCTCACTCTGTGGCCGTTTTTGGAACTTTGGTTCCTTTCCCAAGCATTGCCACCACTTTTGGCTGCTACTGCTTTTGGTTGCCACCACTTTTGGCTGTCACCACATTAGGGAATATCTCTGGTCTTCAGCCCATCCCCTCCACTCTCAGGACAGGATGATAGCATTGATCTCAACTGGGTCTGATGCCCCATGGACTGCTGTGGGAAGAGGATGAATCAGATCCAGACTCACCTGACATGGCTGCTGTTGCTGCTGCTGTTAAGTTTCCCAGTCAGCTCAGATGTGTCTGCCTGTTTCAGAGTTGGAGGGAGGCAGCTGTCTCTCGGTGTCCAGTGGTCCATCCCAGAGGGTTGCAGACATAGCTTTTGGGTCTCAGGTTTGAGGTTGGACAAAGCTAGGCAAGGCAATGGAGGTCTCTGCCTGGTCCTGGGACAGAGAAAATGGTGGTGTTCGATGTCTCCTCACCAGCACCAGATCTCAGTTCTGGATTTCTTCACTGTGCCTTTTCTCCAGCTCCTGCTGCTAGTGCCCAGCCAACTGCTGCAGGTGATGGTGTGGGCTAGATGCCAGGTGCTGAGGAGCAGCTGATCTTTGCTGTCTCTTCTCAAGAGACCTCCAAGAACAGCAGATGATTCTGTGTACCGGTGGCTTCAATCTCAGAGCAGTGGTGGATCCTCAGAGGAGAGTCGCTGGTGCTTGAAACTGAGTCTCCTCTCAGATAGACTTTTACTCACCTACCAGCACACACTTACCCATGCAGACAGTCTTTATGAACACTTACTTTTGTAGAGATTCTCACATTCCAATCAGTTCCATCATCATCTTAGCAATAATTTCAAACTTGTTGTTATGGCTTTCAAATCCTCATTATTTTCTGGATAAATTAATCATCAGACATTTTACCATTTACATATGCTCCCTGCTGCCATCCAGTCCCCCACAGATACCTCACAGAGTGCAACAGAAATAGTCATATTGAATTTTTTTTTCATTTTTTAAAAGTGTGTTGACCTCTCACTCCTATTCAGTTATCTGCATAAATATTCATATTATTTTCCCATAACATGCTTACTTAGTTTCCCCTGGAACATTTGGAATAATCAATTCTCTGATACAGTGACACTTATTTCTCAGACAGTTTTTGTGACTTTCCAGTGAAATACATAGTCTGTGTTACTATTGCTACTGTTAACAAATCATCACCTACTTAGTGGATTAAAACAATACAAATGTATTATCTTGCACGTCTACATGTTTAGAATTATGACTTTGGCAAATGTCAGGGTGTCAATAGGGCCGCATTCCTTTCTAGAGTCTTGAGAGGAAGAGTTATTTATTTGGCTTTTTCAGCTTCTAGAGGGTACCTTCACTCCTTGGCTTGTCACCCCATTCCACCTTCAAAGTCAGCAATGGACAGCAGAGTTTTCTTCTCACATTGCATATTAAAAACTTATTCTCCTAACTCTTTCTTTACTTGTAAGAAACAGTTTGATTACCTTAGTTGAACATTTTTTAAAAAAACATAAAATAAAAGTAACAACACAACAACAAAAATGACACCAATTTAAAAAATACAGTATAGCAACTATTCACTTTGTATTAGGTATTATAAGTAATATTAAGATGTTTTAAAATACATGGATGGGTGTGCATTGGTTATTTGCAAATATTACACCATTTTATATCAGGGACTTGCACATTCATGGATTTTGGTATCAGTAGGGGTCCTAAAACCAAGGCACAACTTTATATTCTACTTGCAGTTTAATTTATTTCAAATTTGTACTGGTATTTTATTTAACTATACAATTTTTTACTTACATTTTTATAAGCATATGTGGGTTAAATTTTCTTTCTTTGAGTTATATTTTACTCAGCTACTTTGTTCTTTTTATTATATTTATTTAATTGAAATTCTTACTTATGACTATCATATCTATTAATAAAGGAAGTTATATTCCCAGTGGTTGATAATGAAGAATTTATATTCATACAGTTTATATAAAATGTGAACAGACCTTACCCACCAATTTACCAAGACAGTAGCAATTACATTAACTTCCCTTGTATTATTTTAGTCAGGTTTTTAGGTCATCAAATTTGTCACATATAATTGATTTAGCTTTAATTTTCCTGCAAAATAGTATTGGTGGGACAGACAGTATAATGTATTCTAAACTTCTCATGCCATAGGGATTGACTTAGTTACACTAACTAACTTACTAATGTTCATTCATCTTCTTTGAGTTGTACAAATGCCCTTGTGATCACAGAAATACTGAGGAGAAAATGTAAATTTTTTTAATACCCATCATTCACACTTGCAGAGATTCAATTACCTGATATTATAAATTTTAATTTATAAATCAATATCATATAGTTTGAATTAATGAGTAATCATTAAAAAAGTTATCCATATGAAAGGCATATTATATGAAACAACAAAAAGCAGTATTGTATGATACAGAATTTCGTGAAATTTTGGGTTTTTTAAAAATTTTATCTTTTATCTCCACAATAAATGCATTTATTTTCCTCCCCAGTCATATATAATTAATAATTATGATAAAAGTTACTATACAAGGGGGGAACCAAAAAAAAAAAAAAGAGTTATTTTTTAGAAATCAGGCCACTTGTAATACAGACTTTCCCACTAGGTAAGTGTTCTAGACAGAAACCTATTGGCATCTACTAGCCTTGTGAGAGACTGTATTTGACTTCAGTGATTTTCTTTGATGATTCTTTCAACACTTTTGCCCATTTTATGATGGGTGATTTATGAGTGCACCAGCCTACATCACACAGAAGATTCAATAGTTTTTGATAAAAATCAACATGAAATCCATGTTCCACCCTCCCTGTTCATCCAGTCTTGCTCTGAGTGATTTTTGTTTCCTCAATGATAAAAACCCTCAAAGAAAAATGTTTTGCCAATGTGGAAGAGATGAATCAAAATAATAATAATAATAATAATAATAATAACACAAGTTCTAAAAGGCATAAAAATTAACAAATTCAAAAACTGTTTTGAGCAGTGGAAAAAGTATCTCTATGGGTGTATTGAATCAAACAGAGAGTACTTTGAAGGTGAATGAAATTTAAACATTTATCAAAACCACATTGAGATACCACCTAAGTCCAGTAAGGATGGTCATCATTAATCAATCAAAAAACAACAGATGCTAGTGTGGGTATGGAGAAAAGAGATCACTTCCACACTACTGGTGGAAATGCAAACTAGTCCAACCTTAATGGGAAATAATGTGGTGATTTCTAAAGGAACTAGAACTTGACCTTCCATTTGACCCAGCAATCTCCCTTCTGAGAATATACCTGGAGGAACATAAATTATTCTACAAAAAGACACCTGCACACTAATGTTTTCGCCACACTTTTCACAAGAGCAAAAATATGAAACCAACCTTACTGCCCATCAAAAGTGGATTGGATAAAGAAAATGTGGTACATATACATGATGGAATATTATGTCGCCATAAAGGACAAAATCATAGACTTTGCAGCAAATTGAATGGTGTTGGCGACAATCGTACATAGTGATTTATAAGAGAAACAATGAACCAAATATCAAATGTCACTCATAAGTGAGATATGAATATTAATCCCAATAGCACAAGGGAGGAATTGACAATTGTAGGACACTACAAGAGAGGGAGGCATGTAACAACGCAAGAGGTACCTGGCCTAAACCAGGGGAAGTGAGGGCAAGTTGGAGGCCCAAACTTCACCTCTATGTAGATTATATATGTACCCAATCCTGATTTATACACCATATCTCTGTAATAAAATAAGTTATTTTAAAAAGAATAAACTGGGTCTCCCTCATATATTAAGCAATACAATTTTCCTAAGAAATTTATCTTGCTTATTTCTTACATAGATCAGTTAGCAGAGCTATTACTGGTATTTTGAAACTAAACAAACCATAACTAATTGAGGCTACACTATGGAAGGATATACAGTAATAAGTCTGATTTGGGATTTAAACCTGAAAATATTTTATTCCATAAGCCACAAATATAATCATCAAGTCATAAATAACATTTCTAGATATTAAGGCTTTCTTAAAATTGAGCCCTTGAAATTATTTTAAGTGAAACATTGAAAGTGAGATCTACCAATCCTCTTTAAAAATTAAAAAATCCTGGCTGATTTTGGTGGCTCGGTCTATAATCCCAGCACTTTGGGAAGCCAAGACGAGTGAATTGGCTGTGTTCACCAGTTTAAGACAAGCCCAGGCAACTTAGCAAGACCTCATCTTTACAATAAATCAAAAATTTGTCAGGCGTGGTAGCCCGTGCCTGAGGTTCTGGATACTTGGAAGGTTCAGACGGGAGAATTGCTGGAGCCCAGCAGGTCGATGCTGAGGTGGTCGTGAGTGCGCCACTGCACTCCAGCCTGGACGACAGAGTGAGACTCCAACTCAATAATAATAATAATGAATCTTGGTGCTTTGTTTTATAACAACTCTGACATTTAAGTTTGTTGGATATCATCAACAATATTTGAATGTCCTCACTTCTGAAATTACTATTCTTAATGGAACCTGTATTATGTGTGTGTGAGAGAGAGAGAGAGAGGGCACACGAGAGAGAGTCAGAGAGAGACAGAAAGAGACAGAGATGGAGAGAACACATGGGTGGGTAGTGTGTGTATTTGTGTCTTCTCACTCAACAATCACTTTTCTTTTTTGATAAGAGCTGTTTCCTTTAAAAAATCATTTCTCTCCACAATCATATACTTGATTCAAATGAGACTGAAACCCTGCTTGCCCTGGATCAGAAGTAGGCTCATGGCCCTGTACTGCTCAGTTTATTTTACAACCTAGCCTTGGTACTTGCTTTGGGGATGGATCTGCAACTGCAGTTAAGCCAGTGAAAATGATTCCCGTGACATTTGATAGAATCTGAGTAGAAGTATTTTTTTTTCAATTGTGACTATGAGATGCAAGCATTTGAGTTGCAATACTGTATGGATAGGGCTGAAAAGTGTATACTATACAGGAGGAAGTAGAGGAGGAAATTGAGGCACGTGTTGAGGCTCTGGGTTCAGGCATTTTTTAAGATACCTTAATCTTGCTTTTATATGTTCATGTGTCAATATTTTTCTTTATTTGCTTAAGCCACTTCATCTATTTTGTAAGACATTGATTAATTCTATTACAAACATGTAATCTGCTCTAGCTAGCTTAATCACACAGAAATGTGTTACAGACTATTAGGTGTTAGAATTTATGGAGTGGAGAAGGAAAAACACTTTAAGTCTACTAGTCAGGAAAAGTGGTTTTACTATCTATATGACTGCCTAACTTGCAGCCTCCATGGTGGTGGAGACTGTATACTAGAAACTGCAGCATCCCTGGGGGAATACATACATACATACGTACATACATACATACATACATACATACGTGTGTGTGTATGCATATATATATTTCTTCTCATAACGAGATGGCCTCTTCCCAAAGGAACGTTATCTCACATTGCTCAGTTCTGCATGTACATCTTGTATGTCTGCTCAGGGATCTGAGATTTGAGAAAATATTGGAAGTGATTTTCTTTCCTTTCTTACAGTCTCTATGGCTCAAGAAAGACTGTAGAAAATACTGGAATCCATCCTGAGTGAAGCCATATGTAGTACTGGCAAAATTGGCAACACAAAGGATCCTGAATCAAAAATCAGGAATTTGAATCATTCAACTCATAGTGTAACTATCATCACCTCTCCAGCCTACCATATCAACTCAGTGGTGCCTTCTGAGAATGATCCCATTTCAATTTTATGTTAGTAAAGATCATCCTAGCATGGATGATGGAGTTGTTACTCAATTTTTAGCAAGTTATGGAATGTTAGAAATCAAAAGACTTTTTTATAACTCATCAGAACCATCTCAGTTTATACAAGAGAAATTCAGCTAAAATGCAATTCAACCCCTTGCCTAAAAACATAAACTCATTTTTGCCTTCATGTGGTTTAAAGTAACTCTGGAAGAGACATTCTAGCTATCCCTTCATTTCTTCTACCCTGTCAGGGTCCAGATACCCAAACAATTCATTTTACCACAGTGTTGAAGCAGACATAGTTTGTGTGCCTTCCTCAATCCCACACTACTTCCCAGACAAGTAAGGTGTTTTGTGTCTCTGTTAAATATTACAAAGTGTCAAAATTGCAGAGTATAAGCTATGTAAATTGGGAAACACATGCTCTGTTTCTATGTTTTTATGAAAATCAGACTTTCCCATCATGATATGAAATATAAACACTCACTTGGAATAAATTACTAGAACAGTTTAAATAGAAGCTGCCATGGTTTTCCATGGTTGGGAGAAAATATACTTTCCTTTGTGGTTATTGTTCATGACAACCCAGACAGGCATAACTGTTCTTTTGGCCCTTAAATATGTTAGGACACCACACTCAAGACAGGGAATATTTCATATGTCAGTTTATGTTCATAGCCAGCCATCTTTCCTTGAATACATTGCTCAAATCATGCTAGAATTCTTAGTGTTTTTCTAATTTTGTTGATAGCTAGGGACTTGTCCTTGTTCTTGATATCTGAAATCTTCTGTGTTCAGTCCTTCCATCACTGAGTCCTTCTTGTTATGGAGATCTTAACTCTAACATCACCTCCACAATAAAATATTTTTCCTAACTATGCACTCTGATTTAACCTCAACTCTCAGAGATGATTACCCAGCTAAATTTTTCTCATATTACCACTATCTGAAACTATATAATTAATGTGTTTTTAAATTGTATATTTTCTACCTTGAAATTAGCACACAACTTAGTTAAAAGTAGAACATCATCTTTATTCTTCAATACCCTACTGTGGCATAGATTACTTCATACATATGAGGGGGACCTAACAAAACATAATTTAATTATAAAAAATATGTATCTAATTCTTATGTGTTTAAACTTCAGTCACCTTCAAAGTACTCTCTGTTTGATGTGTTACAGCTATCAAGATGCTTTTTCCACTGCTCAAAAGTCTTTTTACTGCAGTTTTGATACCTTTTAGTGCTTCTGCCATTTTTTCCCATCTCTTTTACCTCAGCAAAACATTTTTCTTTGAAGACTTTTATCATCTGAGGAAACAACAACGACAACAGAGTTATTTGGGGTAATATCTGGTGAATAGGGAGAGTAGAGTATGAGAGTGATGCTGTTTTTGATTAAAAACTCGTGAATACTTAGCACAGTGTGGTAAGGTGTGCTCATAAATTACCTATCATAAAATGAACAAATGTGTTAAAAGAATTTCAAAAAAAAATTCAGTGAGACTTGAACACAGACTCTCACAACATTGCAAGCTGGTACACTGATGCAGATGGGTTCCTTGAACTCATACCTAGCCGCGGAAGCCTGTACTACAAAACAAAACAAAACAAAAAATCTATTTGTTGGGAAGATCTCTTCTGGTATTAGAGGAATTTGAATAAATATTTGTAGAATGAGTGAGAATGCCTTTAAAAATGAAAAAGGAAAAGTGCAGTTCCAGGATATACTTTGAGAGGTTTGAATGTAGCCATCTGGAGAATTTCTAAAATGCTTCAAATTATTTTCTTATTTCCCTAATGTAGGTCAGAGAGACACACACCTGTAAAGCAAAACACACAGTTAACCCTAGATAACCATAATTACTTAAGTAAATTCTAAATATTAAACTATAGTAATGACTTGGGTCATGAACATTCCATTTATCCCCCCTCAATGTTGCTTCTGTTATTGAACTGAGAATGAAATTATGAAATTTAATCACCAACCACTCCAAACCTATGCCATTATGTTCTAATTATAAACAAAGGAACGATTAGAGGATGCAATCACTTCTTGCAGGAGACTTTTCTGTAAATTTTTGCCCCCATTTGCAATACTTCAAAGAGATTAAGTGCAATTTAATGCAGTGTCTATTTTCGTACTCATTAGTTAATATAGTCCCTTTTCTTCATACCATATATATTTCTCTTTTAAATGAACATTACCTAATTGTCTACATTTTTATTTTCTTTGTAACTATATCTTTATCTGTCTGCAAACTGTTCAAAATAATTCATAATCATACTTTAAATTTTTATAACTATTAGAAATAAATCATAAGATCTGTTTTATATTCTTCATTATTTATTTGTTGTATTTATAATTCCATTGAGATTTATCCATCATAGTTTGAGTCAAGATGTGTTGATTATTTCTTTCTGATCTACAAATAAGTCTTTCAACACATATTATAAAAGACAATTTTTGTTGTTGCTCTTAAATAAAGCAGTTTTTAAAAACTTATTTCAGTTCTGAGAAAAGAGGTACTTACCTAAAAAAAGTTTTTAAAAATGTTTCTTTTTTTTAAGAAATAGAAAAATGTTTCTGATAAAACTTATTAAGTTTAGACTGATGAATGTAGGAAAGATTGTAATGTATAATTTATTCTAATTCAATCATTACATATTGGTCTCATAATAAGTAAGTAGAAAAAAAATTTTCAAAAGCCAAATTAATTAGTATTTCTTTTTTTTTCTTTTTTTGAGTTGGAGTCTCACTCTGTCGCCCAGATTGGAATTCAGTGGCCGCTCCCGGCCACCGCAGCCTCGACTTGCTGGGCTCCGGCGATCCTTCCGCCTCAGCCTTCCTAGTAGCCGGAATTACAGGCATGCGCTACTAGCCTGGCTGATTTTTTTTTTTTATTTATTTATTGTAGAGATGAGGTCTTGCTACCCAGGCAGGTCTCGAACCCTCAGGCTCAGGCAATCCACTCACCTCAGCCTCCCAAAGGTGCGGGATTACAGGCTGAGCCACCGAGCCTGGCTTAATTAGCATTTCTAATGACTTAATTAAAGTATGCATATATTGTATAACATATGTGCAAAACCTATTGAAACATCACATTATTTTTAATAATGAACATATTATAATAGGCTTGTAAGTTTATGCAATATGAAAGTAATGTTTATTTTTCCACAAAAATAAATAGTACATAAATTAAATTTAAATTAAATAAAATGCTTAATAAACTGGACATGTCATACTAATGAATACATTCTACTAATAAAAATAATTTCAATAACTTAGTCATATGTATTTTTGTAGACCCATTTGCAATTTTAATAATTTTCTTAAATTATTTTACATGATCTGCATATTATATAATATGAATGTAATATCTTACTTATTCACTATAAGCTATACAATATTCATCAGCCTACATGATGTTTTATTAACAAGGTAAATAAACAATGGATGGGATATTCTGCAACAATAGCATAATGTTTATTTTTATATCTGTGTTCTAGTTGCTTAATTTGTTAAGAAAATGAAGATGAAAATATTAAGTAACTTTATTTGTATAGGATTGTAAACATACTTTTTTTAATTTTAGATATGAACAGTTACATGTACAAGTTTGATACCTGGGTACTATGTCCGACAATTAAGTTGACGAACTTATCTTAGAAAAAGTGCTACATAGCTCATTGCTGAATATCACTACAGTCACCTTTGAAATACTCCTCTTGGGAAGTTATGCAGTGACACCAGCTCCTAGTTCACCTGTCCAAGCAATTTTAGAACTCTTTTTCAGAAATGGCCATCAGCCCTGTTATTGCAAGAATGTCAGAATTTGAATTAGAACCACAAACAAACATTACATTTTCTTGTTAAACTTGGCAAGAGTGGAAGTGAAATCAGGGACATATTATTCCAAGTCTATCTGGATAATGTCATGAAGAAAACAGCACTGTACAAATATTTTTCTGAGGGGAGAGAAAATGTCGCTGATAAATAGCAGTCAGGATGGATAGTAATTAGCAGAATTGATTTTAAAAATTGCAAAAATTCATCAAACTGTGTGCCAAAATGATCTGCTGACTGTGAGAAGCATAACAGACCAAATAAATATCGTAGGAGATATAGGAAAATCTTAATTGAAAATCTTGGCATGAAATAAGTGTATGCTAAAGTGACCTTGCAGGAGTTCTTGCATCACGACAATTCACCAGCTCACACAGCACCATCTGTGTGGGAGTTTCTAGCCTGTAAACAAATAATGGTATTGGAACACCCTCCTTGCTCACCTGATGTGGACCTAATGACTTTTCTTCTTATTCAAAAATAAAGGAAATACTGAAAAGAATACATTTCAATGACATTCAGGACATCAAAGGTAATAGGACAACAGCTTGGATGACATTCCAGAAAAAAGACTTTCAAAATTGCTTTGACAAGTGGTGTCAGTGCTTAGCTTCCCAAGGGGGGTACTTTGAAGGTGACCTTAGTGATATTCAGAATTGAGGTATGTAGCACTTTTTCTGGGCTGAGTTGCGAACTTAATTGACAGACTTCATATATTACATCATGATGAGGCCTGAGCTTCTACTGTACCTGTCACCCAATTAGTGAGCATGGTACCCATGGGTAGTTTTTCAACACTTGTCTCTTTCCCTCCCCTCTCCCTTTAGGAGACCCCAGTTTGTTGTTCCCATCCTTACATCCATGTGTGTCTAGTGTTTAGCTCCCATTAATAAATGAGAACAGGTGGTATTTGGATTTCTGTTTCTGTGCTAATTTGCTTAGAATAATGGCCTCCAGCTGCATCCATGTTGCTACAAAGAATATGATTGTGTTCTTTGTTATCAATGAGTCCTAAAAAATTCCATAGTGTTTATGTACCACATCTTCTCTATCTAATTCACTCTTGATGATCACCCAAGTTGGTTCTATGTTTTTTGTTGTTGTAAATCATGCTACAATAAACATAGGAGTGCAGGTGTCTTTTTGGTAGACCATTTATGTTGCTTTGGGTATACAGCTAGTAGTGGGATTGCTGGGTTGAATGCTAAATCTATTTTTCGCTCTTTGAGAAATCTCCAAACTGCTTTCCACAGGAGCTGAACTGGCTTGTATTCCCACCAACAGTATATGAGGTTTTCCTTTTCTCAGCAACTTGGACAACATCTGTTGTCTTTTTACTTATTAATAGTAGCCATTCTTACTGGTGAGAGATGGTGTTTCATTGTGATTTTAATTTTTATTTGCAATTCTTTCATGATTAGTCATGTTGAGTATTTTTTCATATGTTTGCTGGGCACTATTATATCCTCTTTTGCGAAGTGTCTGTTTATGTCCTTTGCCCACTTTTAATGTGGTTATATGTTTTTTTTCCTGTTGATTATTTAAGTTCCTTATAAATGCTTGCTGAATATTAGTCCTTTGTTAGACTAATCATATAGAAAATAGACTAACTTTAGAATTTTTTCAGCAATTTCTAGCCACTAAAGAAAGGCTTTTGTTTCTTTTATTTTTTAAGTCTTCTGTTAACTCCAGCCTGTAGTTTTCTTTCTATAAATTAAAAAAAATCATTAAAAAGTGCTTAGATTGTTGTTCAAATTTAATTTTAAACTTACTATGGTGTTTAAATTTTGGTTTTCATAGCTCTACATCCAAATCACACGATAATATATTGCTTTATCACATAACATAGATTCAGAGTTTATTAATACAATTTTTCCATATATTTATTATAGAATATCTTAATTTGGATCCTGACACTATTTCAGATATAGGAAGCAACAATGAGTGACACAGAAAAGTTTGCATGTTAGCAAGATAGGAAGAAGAATATCTTTTAATAAGAATAACTTTATTACAACACAGACAGCAAAATATACAAACAAAAAACACAAGTATATACTTGGTAGGAAAGAACATCATCTCTGTGATTGATACAGTGGGCACCACAATATGAGGAGAAGAAGAATCAGTTATGTTTGGAAATATAACTTTACTCAAAAAGATGAGAATAGGATTTTAGTTCTTCTTCTCTTACTCTACCCCTTGTGTGATATTTGAAGGGACACTCAGCCTTATGTGATGTGTTGTAAGTGTAAAATACGAAAAAATATTTTTCACATTTCAGGATTATTATGAGGATTCAATACAATAATTTGTATAAAATATAGCACTATTCCAAATCATGATTGCACTATTTCAAATAACTACTTCCAATATTTTAAATACTCAAACACATACATACAGACAGATTTGTAAATCTATGCACATGAGGAAGATAATGTCACTGTGATCTAGGTAATAGAAAAATTATAAGATGGCTAAATAATACATTTGATGGTAGATTAAAATCAGAGCACTGAATTTATTACAGTGTGATTTTTGGTTAATCTTTTTCTTAGAATTTGGAATTTAACATTTTGATTTTTCAGCACAGTGAGAATAAATGAGAAAATGAAATCTCAGGGGAACTTCCTCTTTGATTCCCTGCTTCAGATCTTTTCTCTGTGTTTGGGATCTATATTGCATAGTCTTCCTTTGATCTCTGTCTGAAAAGGCCACTGAAAACAGGTAGAAACTTTGGTGTGAAAGTGCTAGATGGACACATACTAAGTTTAAAAGTGAGTGTAATTAGGGTATTCCAGGTATACTACAACTATGTTAAACCCAATTAATATATTTTTAAAAGACTGACTGTCCCCAGATTAGTAATAGGTCTTCTTATACACTCATCTTTCCTCTCCCACAATATATCAGGATTATAGTGAATTTATAATTAGAGCAAAGTTTTCCCAAAGATTAGAGGTAAAAAGTACATATGGAAAACACACAATAGAAGATACTAGATATCAGTGTTTTAAAAATAGCCTTTAAAAATATCATAGAAAAAGTAAACTATCCAGTTTAAAAATGGGTCAAAATGAAAATAACAAAATCTGTAGAAGATAGCACAAATAGTCAACAGATATATTTTTAAAGTGCTTATTGAATTAGAAAAAAAATGCTTATCAAAAAGAGATTCATGTATAATCAATGCAAAATTTGAGAAATTAAATAATGCAATCATATCTAATGCCTATTAAAGCAGAGGACATGAGAACCTTCATACATTATCGACAGAAGTATAAAATGCTATAGGTTTTAGAAACAATATTTGACAGTATAATTTTTAAATTAAATTAAATGTGCTTATTATATATTAAAGCAAGAAATATTACTTTTAGAAAATTATTACATATAAATAAATTTGACTATTCACAGTGGTTTTTATTTCTTTAGAATGAACACAGAAACACACACACATACTATGTTTGGTATTAACAGAACAAAAAGAAACTAGAATGATTTTATATAGAGAAAAATAATTGGAGCTTCTCATACAACTATACAATGAATTAGTATCAGTAAAATACTAGTTAAATTTTTAAAAAATAAGTAGTTACAACATACCTCCTATTTTCAGGTAATGTTTGGCGCCTTAATGATACAATGATTAAGACAAATGGTTGAACTGTTATTCTGTGCAATTACCGACTAGTGTGAGAACAAAAAAGTTCTCATAGTCATATACAAAAGGGAAGTTCACAGCTACTCTCAGGCTCTGCTCTAAGACCTCTGCTATGTGTTCATGAAAAATAATGGGGGAGGAGACAAAGTGGGATACTGGAGAAAGCTGCATATATACAGCAAGCTCAGAAAGAAGGAAACAACTGCTACTATAGAAAAAAAATAAAAGCACATTCACAGTATGTTTCTTTCAATGAAAAAAAGGCCTTAAAATGTCAAAGAGGTACAGCAACACTGTTATCCCAAGGGAACAGGAAAAGACTTACTATAGCTGGAGAGAAGTAACAGAAAAACGCCTTTTACACTTGGGAAGGGGAAATAATTTTTTATCTTTGGTCAAGATCAGGAATCCTAGTGATGAGGAAGTGACAGAATCCATGAGAAAACCACACATCTGAGACTTAGTGCCACGGGACCTTCTTCAGATTTAGACTGGAACAGGATACCAGTGAAAACTTTTCTGCCTCCCACTCCTATCATGTTAACCAACTCTAATAAGCAAACTATAGAAGTCTATAGCTGTGGGAGGAGAGGAGGAGCATGAAAAGATAACCTCTCTGAGGTACAAGTGCAGAAGGAAGATCTAAAACTGAGAATAGAGCATTAAGAAATTTTTCTGGAAAACAAAGCCCCACATTAAACACATGGTAATAACAAAGGCATTTGAAAGCAATGAAGCAAGGAAGGCAAAGACAAAATCCCAAACTTGCTCAACCTCTCACTAGGGGGAAAAATTACTAATGGTAATGGCCTAGCCATATAACTAGGATAAAAATGTGAAAGCTTTTAGAAGAACAACATACAAGAACACATAAGAAATTTCAAAAGGCCAGGCATGGTGGCTCAAGACTGTAATCCCAGCTTTATGGGAGACCCAGATGAAGCCTGAGTCCAAGGGTTTGAGGCCAGCCTGGGTAAATTGGTGAGACCTTGTCTCTACAATAAATCAAAAATTAAGCCGGGTATGATAGCACATGCCTGTAGTTCCAGCTACTTGGAAGACTAAGGCAGAAGGATCACCTGAGCCCAGAAGGTTGAGGCTGCGATGGCTGTGAGCATGCCACTGCACTCCAGCCTGGGCAACAAAGTGAGACTTTGATGCAAAAAAGAAAAAAAAAATTGGCAGAGAGTTTTAGTATAGAGATGAAAAGTGTAAGAAAAATAAAATGGAAATGAAAATATAAAAATTATTATAATAGTAATAAAAAGTGCCTTCAAAAGGCCCATCAATAGATATAATATGGCCGAGGAAACAGTAATATGCTTAAAAATAGGTAAATTGAAATTACCCAAACTAAGGCATAAACAAAACCAGTGTGAGAAACAAACAAAAATGAACAAACAAAAGCAAGATAGAGAATTCAATAGCTATCAGACAGTAACAAATAATCTAACATATGTGCAATCAGAATGACAAAAGGATAAGAAAGTAAAAATGGGGAAGTAAAATGTGTGAAAATTAAATGAATGAAAAAATTTCAAAAATAATGGAATCTATCAAATCACAGATCCATGAAGCTCCTCAGAGAACCTCAAGAAAGATAAATGTAAAAAGTGTTTTAATTACATTTAGACACTTTATACTGACATTACTAAAATAAAGAACAAAGATAAGAAAATAGACTACTCTTCTGAAAGTGTGCAAATCATAACACAATAAACTGACATTAAAGTGCTGAAAGAATAAATAACAAAAATAAAATATGTCAACTTGGAATTCTATGTTAGTAAAACTATCTTTCAAAATTTTAGAATATTTTAAAAATTTAGAAAAATATGTAAATACGGACTCATAGTGGTTGATGGATTTAGTGGAAGAAGGAGAGAAGACAATGAACTCTTGTGGAGAGTTATGGAATTGTGGGAATGGGCCTTTTACAATTAGCACAGGGTGTAAAGAATTTTTTTTGTTCATGTAAATTCCCAGTAGAGGACATAAAGAGTGCAGGAGACTCTCAAAAAGAGGTGAACAAGGTAATCTGTCCTGAACATGTAAGAAATCTGCTTTTTTTCTGAGGAACTCCACTGCTTGCTCAATGGGTTCTTATAAAGTGACCATGGTGGTATGATATAAATGGATTGAATAATATAATTTTTTTGTTCTTATCTTATCTTGTGATACTGTGTCTACTAAGTAGGCAGGCAATGTGCAATACAATATGGTTCTATCACATCTTCAGAGTCCAGATGGATTCCTGGTGTCCGGCTCGTTACATTACACTTCTTTTATGAATAATATAACATATTTTTTCATGGGAACAGATACACATTAAGGTATAGAATTTTTTCCTTTTATACCCAAGAGCTTCTAGCAAAGCATTTCAAAATTTTCAATCAACATCTTGGTTTTTCTCACAAGATCTTTTTCTAACTTGATGATAACTATTATAATTAGGAATGTGGGACAATTACATCATACTCATGAATTTCATTGGACTTAACACGTGTTCCAAGATTCCAAAGTGGTCATATCAATTATAATATTGACTGTGTTACTAAAGGTTCACTTCTGGTGCAGAGTAAGAAGAAATAAGCCTCCCAGTATAATAGAACATCCTGATTTAAGATGCACACCAAATGTTGTTCTATAAGATGTGAGCTTTACATTAACTAATATCCACTGTACATATTAACAGTTATGTATCTCTAAAAGCCAACATATAGGGGCCAACCCCAAAAGTTAAGGGTGAGTGTGGCCTCTCTCATCATTAAGAACATATTGGAAGAACACTTTGTTTAAATTTTTATAATCTTGGGCTTTGTGAGTTTGGTGATTCTAATGCCTAAAAGGTAAATAATGTTACCAAAGAACAATTATGGTTCTAATAAATTGGCAAGTAAGATTATTGCATTTAGGTTATACAGACCACTAAATCAAAACGCAGAGAGTAGAATAATTCTTCTGTCTAAGGCCTCTGATCCTGATTCCTGCAGATAAAAGTGAAAGGATATATTAGTGGGAAATTGCCGGGGGGTAGGGGGAGTCCACTTCTTCATAAAGGTACCTGATCTCAAGCCAGGTGAAGCGAGGACCAAAGTGAGGCCAAAATTTTATCTGTACAATGACCATTTGTATACCTAGCCCTGGATTGTACCCCACATCTTTAAAATAATTTTTTTAGGTGAGAAGATACAAGTTGGCATTGCAGATAAACATTAAGAACAAATCATGCAATATTTTGCATCAGCGGGATTCACTGGGATAACTATTAATCATTATTTGCACAATATCACTGCTCAATGAAACATAAAAGCAATCAAATTAAAAATAAATTCAAGAATTCATATCCCAAAATAAAATAAAGCCTCACTTAGATGAAGTACCTAATATAGTCAATTTTAAGAGAAAGCAAGAGGAACATAGGACTGATAATGAAGTTTGGTAATTTTAATTTTTGGCATAGTCTTCAAGCTGCCTTAATTGGGGATCAAGCTGCTTTATTTTATTATTATTATAATTAGTATTCTATCTCTCATTTTTGTATCTTACTACCTTACATGAAAAACTGTCATACTACAGAGAGATGTAAGTTTCAGATAGGTCGTGATAAATTTGAAATCACCTTAGGAGGGTACTTTGTGGCTGTTTTATATTGAAAAAACAATGTAGGATAAATAAAGGATAAATGAGAAGAAAGAAAAAATGAGAAAAGAACAAAAGTGGTGATGATACTGGGTAGGTTTAATTTTCCCCCACAGATCCAAATTTTAGTCTTTTTAAAAAAAATTTATTTATTATAAAGATGTGAGGTACAATTCAGGGTTAGGTATATAAAAATTGATCATGCAGGTACCCTTGTTGTTGAGGTATACCCCTCCCCCCAGCAGTTTCCCTCAACTGCCAGCCCCACCGCCCCTCCTCTGACAGTTTTCCACTACTGTCAATCACTTTCTTACAGTATTATAATTGTTCAAGGTCACCTTATGAGTGAGAACATATGGAACTCAGTTCTTTGTTTCTGTGATAAATCACTGAGTATGATCGACTCCAAATCCATCCAATTTGCTGCAGAGTCCATATATTTGTCCTTCTTTATGTCTGCATGATATTCCATTGTGTATATATACCACATTTGGTTATCCAGTCCAGCTTTTATAGGCAATACGCTTGGTTCCATGTTTTTGCTATTGTGAATAGAGCTGCAACAAACACACGTGTACAGGTATATTTTTTGTAAAATAATTTGGGTGTCTCTGGGTATATTCCCAATAGGGGAAGTGCTGAATCATATGGAAGGACAGTTTCTAGCTCTTTCAAAAATCGCCACACTGTCTTCCAAAGAAGTTGTACAGTTCTGCATTCCCACCAGCAGTGTAGAAGCATTCCTTTTTCTCCACGTCCTCGCCAGCAAGTGTTTTTTGTTTTATTAATGATGGCTATTCTTACAGGGGTTAGGTAGTCTCTCAGAGTGGTTTTGATTTGCATTTCTCTGATGATGAGTGAGGCTGAGCACTTTTTCATGTGTCTGTTGGCTGCCCATATATCTTCTTTTGAGAAGTGTCTATTCATATCTTTTGCCCACTTTTCAAAGGGGCTGCTTGTTTTTTTTTCCTTTCGGCACGCTTGAGTTCCTTGTGGATCCTAGATGTTAGGCCTTTGTCAGATTAACAGTTGACAAATATATTTTCCCATTCTGTGGGCTGTCTCTCTGCCCTCTTAATGGCTTCTTTTGCTTCGCAGAAGCTTGTTAATTTGATGAGGTCCCACTTGTCTATGTTATTTCTTAAGGTATTGCCTTTAGGGTTCTGAATAGGAATTGGTTCCCAGTTCCAATTTTCATAAGGGTGTCTCTTGTGCTTTCTAAAATTCTTAAAGTTTGAGGTTTTACATTCAGGTCTTTGATCCATTTAGAGTTTTATTGTTTTCATTTAAAGTTAATTTTTGTGCATGGTGATAGGTAGGAGTCCTGTTTCAATTTTCTGTATGTGGTCAGCCAGTTTTCCCAACACCGTTTACTGACTAAGTTCTCTCCCTAGTAGTTGTTGTTGTAGGCTTTGTCAAAGATGAGTTGGTTGAAGAATTGAGGCTTTGCTTCTTGTACCAATACCAGGTTGTTTTGATTACTGTAGCCTTATAGTAAAGTTTGAAGTCTGGAAGTGTGACACGTCCTGCTTTATTTCTTTGCTAAGGATTTTTTTTTTAGCTATTCATTGCCATTTATGTTTCCACATGAATTTCTGTATTGTCATTTCCGGGTCTGAGAAGAATGATGTTGGTAACTTAATGGATATTGCATTGAATCTGCAGATTGCCTTTGGTAGGATGGACATCTTAACAATGTTGATTCCTCCTATCTAGGAGCATGGAATATTTTTCCATTTGTTTGTGTCTTCTTGGATTTCTTTAAGCAGTGTTTTGTAATTTTCATTGTAAATGTCTTTCACTTCTCTGGTTAGGAAGATGCCAAGGTATTTCATTTTTTTGGTGACTATTGCCAATGGGATTGTGCCTTTTATTTGGTTCTTGGCCTGCTTGTTGTTGGTGTAGAGAAATGGAACTGACTTTTGCACATTTATTTTGTACTCTGAGACCTTCCCAAAGTCCTTCATCAGTGCAAGCAGGTTTTTGACAGATTATCTTGGATTTTCAATGTATAGGATCATATACTTGACTTCCGCTTTTCCTATTTGGATACTCCTGATGGATATCCATTATATCCATCCCCTGATGGATATCTCTTATCTAATTGCCTGAGTTAGGACTTCGAACACAATATTAAACAAGAGGGGTGAAAGTGGACAAACTTTGTCTTATTCTAGTTTTCAGGGGAGATGATTCTAGTTTCTGACCATTTAGTAATATGCTAGCTGTGGGTTTGTCATACATGGCACTTACTATTTTGAAGTATGTTCCTTCTATAACTAGGTGTTTGAGGGTTTTTATCAAGAAGGGATGCTGGATTTTATCAAAAGCTTCTTCTGCATCTAATGAGATAATCATGTGGGTCTTGCTTTTACATCTGTTGATATATTCAATGACATTTATGGTCTTGTGAATGTTGAACCAGCCCTGCATCCTGGAGATGAAGCATACTTGGTTATGGTGGATGATTTTTGAGATGTGGTTTTGGATCCAATTTGCTAGAATCTTGTTGAGGATTTTTACATCTATGTTCATAAGGGATATTGGCCTGTAGTTCTCTTTCTTTGTTGGTTCTTTACAGGGTTGGGCGTCAGTGTAATATTAGCTTCATAAAATGATTTAGGTAGAATTACATCTTTCTCAATTACGTGGAATACTTTCAATAGGATTGGTACCAGCTCCTCCTTGAACGTTTTGTAGAATTCTGCTGGAAAGCCATCTGGTCCAGCGCTTTGTTTTTGTAGGTACTTTTTGTATGACAGAGTCAAATTCCTGGGTTGTTATGGACCTATTTTGTGTCTCAGTGTCTTCTTGTTTTAACCTGGGGAGGTTGTGTGATGTCAGAAAGTCCTCCACTTCATCTAGGTTTTCATGTTTGTTTCCATATAGGTGTACATAGTAATATCTCATAATCTTTTTTATTTCTTAAGAGTCAGTTGTGATTTGATCTTTTGTATTTCTAATTGTGTTTATTTGTGTTTTTTCTCTCTTTTTCTTGGTCATTCTGGCTAGGGGCCCGTCAATCTTGTTAATTCTTTCAAAGAACCAACTTTTTGTTTTGTTGATGTTTTCCATGATATATTTATCCTCTATGTCCTGTATTTGGGTTCTTATTTTTGTGATTGGATTCTTCTACTAAAGTTGGGACTTTGGTGGTCTTCTCTTTCTAGCTCCTCTAGTTGATTTGTTAGGCTTTCCACTTGTGATCTTTCCATTTTCCTGACATGTGCTCGTAGAGATATGAATTCCCCTCTTAAAACTGATTTCATGGCCTCAAGGAGGAGGTTTTGGTAAGATGTTTCTTCATTTTCATTTGTTTTCAGTAATCTTTCAATTTCTTCTTTGATTTCTGTGTTGACCCAATCATTGCTCAGCATCATGCTGTTTAGTCTCCATGTCTTTGTAGGTTTGGGGAAAATGTTGTTGGTTTTAATGTTTATTTTTATTCCACTGTGGTCTGAGAATGTGCATGGCAAGATTTCAACCTTGTGGAATTTGTTTATGCTTGATTTATGACCAAGAAAGTGATCAATCTTGGAGTATGTTCCATGTGGTGATGAGTAGAATATATATTCTGTGGTTGTTGGGTGGAATAAGCTGTAGGTATTGAGTAGGTCCATTTGGTCAAGTGTCAAGTTTAGGTTCTGGATCTCCTTGTTGATTTTTTGCCTTGATGATCTATCTAGGACTGTCAGTGGGATATTTAAGTCCCTTGCTATAATAGTGTTAGAGTCTGCATTGTTTTTCAGTTTATTTAGTAGTAGTTTTATAATGCTGGTGCTCCTGTATTTGGTGCATATATATTTAGGATGGATATTTCTTGTTGATGGAATGAACCTTTTATCATTATGTAGTGCCCTTTTGTATTTTTTTAAATTTTTGAGAGCTTAAAGGTTACTTTGTCTGATATTAACATAGCAACTCTTGCCTTCTTTTGTGATCCACTTGCCTGGTAACTCATTTTCCATCCATTAACTTTGAGTCTGTGTGCTTCCCTTGTAGTGAGATGAGTCTCCTGGATGCAGCAAATAATGGGGTCATGGTTTCTTATCCAGTCCACCATTTTGTGTCTTTTCAGTGGTGCATTTAGCCCTTTCACATTCAGGCTAATTATTGAAAAGTGGCAGTTTTTCCCTATCATAATGTTCTTATAGAGTTTTTTTTGTTCCTGTTTATTTGTTGTCTTTCCTTTGGTTTTTGGGTTGATCCATGTGTGTTTTCCATCTTTTCCCTGTACTCTTGTGAAGAGTGTTGTTGTTCTTTCCTCCTTTTCTTCTGTGTTTAATACTTTTTTAAGTATTTCTTGTAGAGGTGTTCTGGAGACGGCATAATTTCTTAAGGATTGGATGTTTGGGAAAGATTTTAATTCTCCCTCACTGATGAAGTTTAGCTTGGCTGGGTAGGTTATTCTTGGTTGAAATTGTTTACCTCTGAGAACTTTGAAGATTGGGCTCCAAGCTCTCCTAGCCTGAAGGGTTTCTGTAGATAAATCTGCTGCTATTCTAATTGGTCTTTCCTGGTAGGTAGTCTGACTTTTTCCTCTTGCTGCCTTTAGGATTTTTTCTTTTATACCTACTTTGTTTAGACGAATTATTATGAATCTGGGAGTGGATCTTCTCATTTGTTCTTGCAGGAGTTCTCTAAATCTCTTGTATTTGAATTTTTGCATCACTGATGAGATGAGGGAAGTTTTCTTGAATAATTTCATGGAATGTTTGTTCGAAAGTAGTCTCTCTCTCTTTCTGCCTCAGGAAGGCCAATTACATTTAGATTCAGTCTCTTGAAGTAATCGTTAATCTCTTGAAGTTTTTTGTTTTCTGTCTTTTTAAGCTTCTTTTCTATGTTTTTGACAGTTTGGGTTAGTTCTGTATTTTGGTCTTCAAGCTCTGAGATTCTTTCTTCTGCTTGACTAATTCTGCTTTCCACGTTTATTAGTTTGTTATTTATTTCCATCACAGTATTCTTTACTGCTGTTATTTCTGTTAAAACTTCTTCCTGTTTTCCTCTTGTCTCTCTTCAATTTTTTTTATTCTTTCTATTAATGTCTTGATGTCTGGATTTGTTACATGTGACCAGTCATTCTGGGGACTCTTTATTGTTTGTGTTCTGAAGTCTGTTTTCTCAGTGCCTGACCTCCCAGGGATCTGAGTGAGACCTATATTCTACTTTTGGGTTTTCTTCATTTGTGCAGATTTTTCCTTCCTACTTTTTCCTCCCTTGCCCCCCATTTTCCTTGATTCTGATGTTCATGGATGGAGGAGTTGCTTTTACTTCTGTTTGTTCAATCTCCTATTCTTCCTTGTGTATTTCCTCTTGCTTTGTTCAATTCTGGGGTTGGACTGTAGGTTGGGGTGGTCCTTTTTTGCAGTTCTGAGATTTAATTAAGGGGGGAGCTGTGATTTAAAATCTATCTGCAGATCCCAGTATCCACCAACAGGTGTATGTATAATATGAAACCCACTTCCCACTGCCTTGAAATCTGTCCAGGGGTTGCTCCCTGAAAGCAAAATGAGGTTAAAAATGGGAAAAGAATGGAGCAGACAGTGAGAGAAAGGGGGGGTGGAGAGAGAGAGGAGTAAGAGGGAAAACAGACAAATGTAACAACTAACAAATGAAAAGAGACACAAAGACTGAAACAAGTAAGATTAAAACAATAACAACAACTACAAACTAACCAGCAACCATACGAAAAAACTAAAACATACAATGATGCTAACATACAAGCAAACCAGCCTCCTTATTGGTGTGCTATTTCTCTACACAAAGATGAGGTCTACAGAGAAAAAAAAGAATTAGAATAAAGTCAGTAAACTAACAGAACCTACCAATCACACTCTGAGACTTTTCCTGTAAGTCCAATGTCCCTTCAGCTCTGATTTCTAACTGTCTTTGTCGACTGGTAGATTTGTTCACAGTTAGGGCCAGTTGCCCTTGGCATACTGTGGAGGGTGGTTCAGATCTAGGCTGCCTGCCAAGTCTGCCACTCAGATCTGACCTGTGTCTATTTAGCAAGAAGAAGGAGCTTCTGTCTTTCCCATTTTGATGGTGTTACCTTGGATCCCCAGCAAGTGGTGCTGATCTCACCACTCCAGTTGATCTTTTTCCACAGCAGCTGGAGACATCCATGCAATGCAAGCCTATTGGGGTAGAAGTCAGAGGCCACCCAGGATAGGAGGGAGCAGGCAATGGTAGCAGAAGTGGCAGCCACCACTTGAGAGTGCATGAAAGGAACTCCACAAACCTGGCTCCAGGCGAGGAGTAGGGAGTGGCAGTGGCAGCAGTGGTGGCAGTTTGAGTAGAGCATGCTAGTGGGGGTTTCACGGTCTGGAGCCGTGGGTCACCTCAGGCATGCGTGGGGTGATGGTGGCAATGGCAGCATTGGGAGCCGCTGCTGCAGCTGAGGCTGAGATGGTGAAGGTGTCTGAGGTGGCGGCCAAGCACCTTGTGAAGAGCAGGCTGTTGACAATGTGAGCTGCAGCTCCTTGGGGAGAGCTAGAGTCTTTATGTTTTATGTGTGTTATCTTTCACAGAGGGTTTCACAGACCAAACTGCCCTGTCACCATTTTGCCGGAAGTCACCTCCAAATTTTAGTCTTTTATACTTAGGTTTTTCTGATGGATGTGGACTACAGGTGTCAGCTGTCTTCTTGACAAAATAACTCAACAAATTGAAAATAGTAGGCAATATCAACAATCTGATTTTAAAAATCTGGAAAATGTCCACAGTAAAAACTGACTTATTGGTGAGAAACAAATTTTCTCTCTAGTTTTAGGAACACTACAAGCATTCTTCTGTAATCACTTTTAGTCAACCTTTTATTTGAGGGCCTAGCTAGGACAGTTAGGCAAGAAAAAGGATAAAAGATTTCTAGCTTGTGAGTGTGAAATTCTCTCTATTTGTAAATGACACAGCTTTTCATACAGAAAATCTTAATAGATACCCTTCTAAAAATGATTAATAAGAAGTTCAGTAACATTGTAGGATGTGAAGTCCATACAAAATATTCAATTTTATTTCTACTGCACTACTCTGGAATATTCCAAAAATAAATTTAGAAAATAATTTTTTAGATGTGCAAACAAATGAAATAATTATAAATATTTTTAACTAAAAGAAGTTTGACTTGTACTGTGAAAACTCTAAATATTGTTAACAAACTTTAAAAAGATCTTGTTAACTGAATAGACATTCCAAGTTCATAGAAAAGATGACTTAGTATTTTTAGAATAACAGTGGTTACGAAATTGACTTAAATTTTAACATAACCTCTATCAAAATGTTAGCTATTTTTTTTCAGCAATTGCCAAGATTATCTTTAAATATATCGGAAAATGCATTTTTGTCTTCTCTTGTTCCCTCACATCCTTCTACCTTCTTCTCTATCACCATGGGATGACCCTCACCAGTTGCCAGCACCATACATTTGGACTTCCCAGTCCCTAGAACTGTTAACCAAATAACCTTTTTTTCTTTATCAAGTACCCAGTGGTATTCTATCATAGCAGCAGAAAATAAACCAAGCTACATTCTGATAAAACAAGCAGGAAGAGGGTCAGATTTGGGATTCAAGTCATTGCTGGGTGACTCTTGGCTTAAGCTTAAATGCCCTGTAATCTGTGCTCTGTAGAACTGCAGAGCTTTATATTTATAAAATATAAATATGATAATGTTCCTACCTTGTTAGAAATATGTTAGTGATTTTTCAAATACATTATAGCTGACAAAATAAAAGTCTATTTCCTTTATCTACATCCTCAAACTTCCATAATTTTTTTCTACTTTGTTAAATGCAAGTTTATTTATTTCAGTTATTTTCTTCTCACAGACTTCTTTTCCTGTAATTCTTCTACCCTACCCATACTTTCCTCAACTTAGAAACTCTTACTTAAGCCTTAGTTATCAGTTTACATATCACTGTCCTGGAGAAGTAGTCCCCATAAAATTTCTATATGTGGTCACCCTAATACCATCTTTCTCAGAAAACTGATTCCTGCAAAATGCATAGCACAAAATATTATAATCTTACCATTTGCTTCTTTTTCTCTTTTTTTATTTTCATCACACTGAGATACAGTGCAAGACAAGATTATGATTAAATGTACTACCTTGGCAGCTCCAGGTCAAATATGTACTTAGTAAACATTTGTTGAATGCATGATTAACAAATGAACTGCACAGAATAAGAGATGACAAGCTGAGTGTCATAATATGCTATGGACTGACAACTAGATGATAGGAGATCTCTATAACTCTCAGACAAACATATCTGACTTAAGGTAAAACTCCCAGAGCATTCATCAGCTCAGAAAACATTTGCTTTACCCCATCACATAATTTGAATTGTTCAGTTTTCTGAGAAATATTGAAGTAAATCTGGAAGCAGGAAAATGATGCATTATTTTAAGCATTTATTTGTTGTTTGCATTGTTAATATTTTCCCCTTATTTCTTATGTAACTAAGGATTAGAAAAAGTCATTTTGGCACAATATGTCAGAGTATAAGGATGATGTGGAGGTATCTTCGCTAAGGAGTCATGGCTGACAGATTGTTACATAGAGATAAATTGATCAATTAAGCAAATAAGTTGAAAATAATAAAGCAATACAAACCCCAGTGCCAGTTTTCTTAATGCTAGGTTAAGAATTAAGAGTATAGAGGATGATTGACAAGATGGTGATGGGATGGGATAAGTCGAGCTGTGAAGAACTCCACAAAAGGTGGCTCCTGAAGGCAGATCCATGCACCCATGCAGCCTCCAAGGGAGGGGAGAGGTTGCAAAAGTCGGTCCCACACAAACTGCTGCTACCACACTTTGGCCTCTGCAAGGGAATACTGCTGTGGTTGCTACCAGGTGCTGAGCAGTTGTCACTGCTGCAGCTCTTGGCTCTGGCCTGGGGAATTCCCAGCTCCCTCCCCCACCCCAAGCTGTCTGCAGCATGCCAAACTGCAGTGCCCAGTTATCTGGCTGGTTCCCAGTGCCTGGTGCCAGACAGACATCATCATCAACCTTCATTGTGGATCAGCTGTGACTGGGGACAAGGGGAGAAGGAGGATTGGGGAAAGTCAAGAGTCCATGCTCAGTGAAGAGCTGCCCACCACAGCCATTTTCCAGGCAGAGGTCTGCATTGCTCTGCCCAGCTCCTTGCTATCTCCACCTTTAGGCATAAGGTTACCTCACCAAACCAGGAAACAGAAGGCCCTCCCCTATGCTGAAACAGACACAAACAACTCAGTGCTGTGTGACAGACCTGTCAGGCAGAAAATCAAGTGAACTTACCCAAGCTATGAGTAACCCTATCTGCCTGAAATGAGTGCAGAGGGGAGGGGCTAGAGATCAGAGCTGAAGAGACCTTAGACATTCAGGAAAACCTCAAAGCTAGTCTGGTTTCTTATTGTGATTTTTTTATTTTAAAGTTTTGACTGTTTGTTTTGTTCACTGTTGGTTACTTTTTGATTTAGACTAACTGTGCTGGGGAAGAATACATCAAAAGGCATGATTTTATTGGATAGTCTTTGTGTGATTACCGGTATGCTTTAAGGAGTTTTGCTTGTTTGTTTGTTTACTCTTTTCTAGATTTGTCTCTCTTTTCATTCATTAGTTGGTAAGTATGTCTGTTTTCCCCCTTATACTTCTCTCTATCCAATTTCCTCTTGACACCCTCTTCTTCCATTATTTTCCTTTTTCTTACCTCCTTTTGTTCCAGGGAGCAAACATAAACCCCCACTGCAAGGACAGATTGTAAGGCAGTGGGAAGTGTGTTCCAGAGTGCCCATACACCTGTTGGTGGATACTGAGATCTTCAGATAGAGTCTGAATCACAGTTTCCCCCTCAATTAAATCTCAAAACTGCAAAAAAGTACAGCCCCAACCCACAGTCCAGCCTCAGAAGTGAGCAAAACCAGAGGATACTCATAGGGAAGAACAGGAGATTGAACAAAAAGAGGTAAAAGCAACCCCACCTTCCCTGAAAAACAGAATCAAGGAAGGGGAGGGAAAGGGTGAGAGAAAAATCTACATGGATGAAGGAAAACCAAAAGAAGAATATGGGTCTCTCATAGATCCCTGGGAGTCAGACACTGAGAAAACAGACTTCAGAATGAAAACAATGAACCCCCAGAATGACTGGTCTCAAACTACAAAACCAGACATCAACACATTAATAGAGATTAAAAAGAATTGAGGAGAGACAAGAGGAAAACAAGAAGGAGTTGATAACTAAGATGACAGTAGTAAGAAACACTGTGAATGGAATAAATAACAAACTAATGAAAATGGAAAAAAGAATTAGCCAATCAGAAGAAAGAATCTCAAAGCTTGATGGCCAAAATATAGAACTAGCCTAAACTCTCAAAAATATAGAAAACAAACTTAAAAAGATAGTACAAAGTCTTCAAAAGATGAGCAATAACTTCAAGATACCAAACCTAAGAGTAATTGGACTTCCTGAGGCAGAAAGACAGGTAGAGACTACCCTGGAACAAACATTACATGAAATTATTCCAGAAAACTTAACTCATCTCATAGGTAATGCAAAAATTCAAGCACAAGAGATTCAAAGAACTCCTGCAAGACGACAAATGAGAAGACTAACTCCCAGACACATAATAATTTGCTTAAACAATGTAGGTATAAAAGAAAAAACAAAAAAGGCAGCAAGAGAAAGAGGTCAGATTACATACCATGGAAGACCAATTAGAATAGCAGCAGATTTATCGACAGAAACCCTTCAGCCTAGGAGAGCTTGGAGCTCAATCTTCAAAGTTTTGAAAGATAAATAATTTCAATCAAGAATAACCTACCCAGCCAAGCTAAGCTTCACCAGTGAGGGAGAATCAAAATCTTTCTCAGATATCCAATCCCTAAGAACTTACACTGCCTTCAGACCACCTCTACAAGAAACACTTAAGAAAGTATTAAACACAGAAGAAAACAAAAAAAGAACAACAACCTTCTTCACAAGAGTACAAGAAAAAGATTACCACACATGAACCAATCCAAAAACCAAAGGAAAGAAAACAAACAAACAGGAACAACAGCAACTCTATAACAACCTCATGATAGGAATCAACTCTCATATTTCAATAATTAGCCTGAATGTTAATTGACTAAATACACCACTGAAAATACATAAAATGGCAAAATGGATAAAATATCACCAGGCAACAATATATTGCCTCCAAGTGACTCATCTCACTAGAAAGGACACTCACAGACTCAATGTAAGACAATGGGGAGCAAAATTTCAGGCAAATGGAACACAAAAGAAGGGAGGAGCTGCAAGCTTAATTTTAGAAAAAATACCTTTTATGCTATCAAAAATGAAAAAAGTTACAGAAGGCCACTACATAATGATAAAAGGTTCAATCCATCAACAAGACATATCCATCCTAAACATATATGCACCCAACATAATAGAACATACTTGCATAAAGCAGCTTCTTGGTAAACTCGAAAAAGATATTGACTCTAACATTATCATAGCTGGGGACATTAATACCCCACTCACAACCCTAGACAGATCATCAGGGCAAAAAACCAGCAACGAGATCTGGAACCTCAATGTGACTCTTGACCAAATGGATTTAATTGATTATAGAACACTCCACCCAATGACCACAGAATATACATTTTACTCACCACAGCATGAAACATGCTCTAAGATCAACCACATCCTTGCCATAAATCAAGCATAAAGAAATTTCAAAAGATTGGAATTTTGCCATGAACCTTCTTGAACCACTGTGGAATAAAAATAAATATCAACACCAACAAGATTCCCCCAAAGACTTGGACACTAGAAAGATTGATGCTAACAACTTCTGGGTCATCTCGAAAATCAAAATGGAGATTAAAAGATACCTGGGAACAAATGAAAATGAAGAAACATCTTACCAAAATCTTTGAGATGCCATGAAAGTTGTAGTAAGAGGGAATTCATATCTCTACAAACACACATGAAGAAAATGAAAGGATCACAAATTAATAGCCTAGCAAGTCACCTGAAGAAACTGGAAAGGCAAGACCACCAAAACGCTAACTTCAACAGAAGAATCCAGATCACTAAAATAAAAGCCCATATCCAGGTTATAGAAGACAAAAAGATAATACAAAAAAATCCATGAAACAAAAAGCTGGTTCTTTGAAAAGATAAACAAAATCAATGGTCCCCTAGCTAGACTGATGAAGAAAAAGAGACAAAAACCCAAATAAACACAATCAGAAACACAAAAGATGAAGTCACATCTGACCCTGAAGAAATACAAAAGATCATTAAAGACTACTATGTACACTTGTATGGAAACAAACTTGAAAATCTTTAAGAAAATGGAGGACTTTCTGGCATCACACAACCCATCTAGGTTGAAACAAGAAGAAATTGAGATCCTAAATAGACCAATAACAATCAAGAAAATTGACTATATCATAAAAAAACTACTTATTAAAAAAAGGCCCTAGATCAGATGGCTTTCCTGCCAAATTCTACAAGACATATAAGGAGGAACTGATACCCATCCTATTGACAGTATTCCAGGTGATTGAGAAAGATGGAACTCTTCAGAAATCATTTTATGAGGCTAACACCACATTGATACCCAAATCAGATAAAGAGCCAATAAAGAAAAAGAACTACAGGCCAATGTCTTTGGGGAACATAGATGCTAAAATTCTCAACAAGATCCTAGCAAACTGGATTCAATAACAGATCTTAAAAATCATCCATCGTGACCAAGTAAGCTTCATCCCTGGGATGCAAGACTGGTTCAACATTTATAAGACCATAAATGTAATTAAATACATCAAGAGATGTCAAAACAAAAACCACATGATTATATCATTAAATGCAGAAAAAGCTTTTGATAAAATCCAACACCCTTTCTTGATAAAAACCCTTGAACATCTAGGTATATGTGCAACATGCCTCAAAATAGTGAAAGCCATCTATGAAAAACCCACAGCCAGCATACTCCTAAATAGACAAAAATTGGAACCATTTCCCCTGAAAACTGGAACAAGACAAGGATGTCCACTCTCACCCTCTTGTTCAATATAGTTTTGGAAGTCCTGGCTAGAGTAATCAGAAAAGAGAAGGTGATCAGTGGTATCCAAATATGAAAAAAGGAAGTTGAGTTATCTCTCTTTGCAGACGACATGATTGTATACCTTGAAAACCCAAGAGAACTTGTCAAAAGCCTCCTTGTATTGATAAAGGACTTTAGCAAAGTCTCAGGGTATAAAATAAATGTGTAAAAGACAATTGCATTCCTTTATACCAATAATAAACAAACAAAAACCCAAATAAAAAGTGCAATCACATTCACAATAGCCACAAAAAAAAAAAAAAATGAAATACGTTGGCATCTTCCTAACCAGAGACATGAAAGACCTTTACAATGAAAACTACAAAACACCATTCAAAGAAATCAAAGATGACACAAACAAGTGGAAAAAATATCCCATGCTCATGGATTGGAAGAGTCTACATTGTGATGATGTCCATCTTACCTAAGGCAATCTACAGATTTAACGCAATATCCATCAAATTACCAGCAATATTCTTCTCAGATCTAGAAAAAAAAATACAGGGATTCATATGGAAACCCAAACAACCAAGAATAGCCAGAAAAATTCTCAGCCCAAAAAAAAAAGCAGGAGGTATCACACTACCAGACTTTAAACTTTATTATAAAACTACAATAATCAAAACAGCCTGGTATTCATATAAGAACAGGCATATAGTCCAAGGGAATAAAATTGAGATTCCAGAAACAAAACCTCAAATTCTCGACCAACTCATCTTTGACAAAGCCTCCATCATGCACCGCTGGGGAGAGGAGAACCTATTCAGTAAATGGTGCTGGGAAAACTGGCTGACCACATGCAGAAGATTCAAACAGGATCCCTATCTATCCCCATCACAAAAATTAACTCTAAATGGATCAGAGACCTAAATGTAAAACCTCAAACCATAAGAAATTTAGAACATGCAGGACATGCCCTTATGGAAGTTGGAACCGGCATCCAATTCCTGAGCAAAACCCCAAATGTACAAGCCATAGAGATAAGATAGACAAGTGGGACCTCAGTAAACTGAAAATCTTCTGCAGAGCCGAAGAAACCATCAAGAGAGCAGGGAGACAGCCCACAGATTGGGAAAAAAATTTTACCAACTTCATGACTGACAAAGGCCTAACATCAAGGGTCTACAAGGAACTCAAATGTGCTGAAATGAAAAAAACAAACAACCCTATTACAAAGTGGGTAAAAGATACGAATAGACAGTTCTCAAAAGAAGACATATGAGCAGCCAACAGATACATGAAAAAATGTTCAGTCTCACTAGTCATCAAGGAGATGCAAATTAAAACTATACTGAGATACCACCTAACTCCAGTCAGGATGGACATCATCAATAACTCAAAAAATAATAGATGCTGGAGAGGATGTGGTGAAAAGGGAACACTTCTACACTGTTGGTGGGAGTGTAAACCAGCCTCTGTGGAAATCAGCGTGGTGATTCCTAAAAGTTCTAAAATCGATCTTTCATATGACCCCGCAATCCCACTACTGGGAATATACCTGGAAAAATGCAAGTCACTCTATGAAAAGGATTTTTGCACACGAATGTTTATTGCAGCATTGTTCACAATAGCAAGATCATGAAAACAACCATGCTGTCCGTTAAAAGAGGCCTGAATTTTGAAATGTGGTACATATACGCAATGGAATATTATGCAGCTATAAAAAAAAGCAAACAAAATCATGAGCTTTGTAGCAACCTGGATGGAATTAAGAGTCTATAATACTGAGTGATCTTTCACAAACACAAAGATCTGATTAACACATGTTCTCACTCATAAGTGGACTTTGAACAACTATTGTAGTACTAGAAGAAAAGGATTGACAGTGGCATGAAACTACTGGGGGGGGAGCATGGAGGGACAGGGAGGTGGGATTAATGGTAGTCTATATCTGTCTGGGGAAGACGGTGCATACCTCATCAACAAGGGTACCTGTACAATAAATGTTTATATACCTAACCCTTAACTGTACCCCACAATTTTAAAATAAAAAATATATATAATTAAAAAAGAATTGAGTATGAAATGTGAATAAGCAAATATGAACTTAGTGATAATTAATTGAAATTTGATGTATTTGTAATAAAATTATGACATAGAAATAAACATGGAGGTAAATAGGCATATGTGTAATTGTGTGTGGGGGGGTGTGTGTGCGTGTGTGTGTGTGGGGGGACAGAGAGAGAGACAGAGAGAAGAAGACAGATACAGAGACAGAAAAACTAAGAACCAGGGAGAAGTGATACCCTAATAGCACTGAACACACACATAGCTTCAGATTTTGGCTTTCAATATCATGCTCCACTAAAAGGAACTATAGCCTATTCCAGGGTTGCGGCAGAAAAATTATAAGATGATCCTGAAATATATTTTGTTAAAAGCAAAAAATAATGCTCTAAGAGTAATTAGGGCATTTTGAAATATCAAATTGCTATCAATTTGAGCATTATAATAATTAATTGCCAAAATGGACCAGTATTCCTTCAGTAAAAGAGAGAAATATGAGTTCGTATTGTTATAAATAAATACACATAATAATTTTATGCATATTTGAATTAATAAAACTGGTATATTTATATAAAGTAACTTCAGGGAAATGTGCTTTGTGCTTAAAATATGGAAAAAGTGACTATTTTAAGAATGTGAATTTGCATTGCTCCTACAAGATGATTCATACATTAAAGTTATCATAATAAAGATTAATATATTCTATTCATATTTTCATGTCAGCATGAACATTTTGACACGATTATAGTATTTTGTTATAGTTGTTAAGTTTGTAAAGATTTAAATATATTTTAGTACAATTTTATTATTTTTGAAAAAGCAATTTTCCCTTGAAAAATGAAAGTGAAAAGAAAAACATCCAACACAAAAAATTGGTTTAATATTTGTGATTAAAGAAAGAGCTTATCTTTTGTATTATATGTCCTTATAGTTTGTCTTAAAACTTATATGATCACCAAAATACAGAGCAAAACCAATGATCAAGTTACTTTTTTTAACTTTATTTTATTATAAAGATGTGGAGTGCAAGTCAGGAATAGGTACATAAGTAATGCATGTGCACATAAGTTTTGGACCTCCAATTGGTCTTCACTTTCCCTGGATTAGGACTAGGTACCCTTTGTGTTTTACATACTCCTCCTCCTTCCTCTCTCCTCAGGTGGTTTCCCGTGATTGCTGATCCCTTTCTTGTGTTATTGTGATTAATATTCAGGTTTCACTTATGAGTGAGAACATGTGGTATACAGTTATTTGTATTTGTGATAGATTGAAAGAATGATTTCCTCCAATTCCATCCAAATTGCTTAGAAGTCCATGATTTTGTTCTTCCTTATGGTTGCATAATATTTCATCATGCACCACATTTTCTTTATCCAGTCTACCTCAATGGGCAGGAGATTGATTCCATATTTTTCACTATTGTGAATAGTGTGGCAATAAACATGTGCATGATGGCATATTTTGTAGAGCAATTTGTGTTTCTCTGAGTATGTTCCCATGAGGGGGATTGCTGGATCATATGAAAGGTCAATTTCTACTTCCTTTAGATATCACCTCACTATTTTCCATAGAGGTTGGACTAATTTGCCCTCCTACTAATAGTGTAGATGTGTTCCCTTGTCTGCACACCAAAATCATTTATGGAGGTTCACAAAATACTCAAAATTTTGAAAGAATTAACAGTTAAAGCTATATGTAAACTAGTTCTCAATACTTTTCCTCCAAATTAGAGGTGAATAGTTTATGATATTTGGAGTCCATTTACACAGATTCAATTTAAGTGCTCCATGATAGAACTCAGATATGTGTGTGTATATATATATATATATATACGTACACACACATATATATATGCATACATATATTTTTTAATGACTCAGATAATGGTAAATTTACCAGGTATGGAGAGTTGTGATCTATGAAAAGCAACAATCTTTCATCAGAAGTCTTCAGGGAAAGGTAGAGGTCAGTGGTTTTTAGAGCATTTTATGAAAACTTAGTTTCCACAGAGGGACCTGGAACATTATATTGTAAGATGAGGAAATGAAGAAGTAAGTTAACTAATTGCCCAATTCAGTCAAAATAGCACTAGTTATTTATGTGTGAATACTTATTTCCTTCAAATGAATTATCTTACTAAATATCTTTTTAAAACTCTAATTTAATTCTACCCCAAGAGAGTCCCAGAAAATTGAAATATCATTCCAAGACCACAGAAATAATTTGAAGTGCTCAGAACAAGTTCTGTTGGGAGTTAGTCATATAGTTATTTTTATACTTTTTTCTATTAAAATACAGTAATTGTAATGATATTAATTATTTTTGATTTTGAATTTTTAAGTTAAGTTCTTGTAAATCAAAAACTATCAAATATTTAGGGACTAGTCATCTTGGAAGTCTCTGAAAATCAAGGCATTTGAAAATACTGTCCTTCAAGTCAACTGTTATAAATTTAATATACACTCCATCTATTGTCAACTCGCTAAAACTACAGTCACATGATACTTTGACACTAGGAAGCCTGTGATCACATAAAGTTAGGATGTAAAATTATCTCTAAAATTGTTTATCGTGAATTTTTCAAATTACAGACAAGTTCATACAAATTAAATGATTTTTTTTCTAAACTCACATAGGTATGTCACATTAGAGCCACATACAGAAACATACAAAGGTGACCTAAAAAAACCCAAAATTACTTTTTGGAGCATGCACCCCTTTTAATACAAGCTTCCTGCTAGGTAAGTGTTCTAGTAACCCAGTCACATCAGTCTACCAACTAGCATTGTTGTGGAAGTTTGCATTTGGTTTCAGTGAATTTTTTTGGATATTCTTTCAAGACGTTTGCCCATTTCTTGATGGATGACATAGGAAGGGCCTACCCACAACGCACTGAGTGTTCAGCAGTTTTTGACCAAAAACTACATGTTTCCTGTACCCCACATACCCTATTCACCTGATCTTGCTCTGGGAAAATTTTGTTTTGTTTTGTGTTCATAGATGATAAAAATATCCTCCAGGGGAGATGTTTTGCTGATGTGAAACAAATAAACAAAAATGGCAGAAGCACTAAAAGGCATTGAAATTAATGAGTTCAAAAAATGTTTTGAGCTGCGGAAAAACATCTCAACGGGTATATTGCATCAATGGGAAGTACTCTGAAGGTGACTGAAGTTTAAACATGTAAGAGTAAATATACAATTTCTTATAAATAAATTCCTGGATTTTTTGGTCCCTTCTTCGTATAGACTAGAGCACACTGATACTTTTTAATTGGAAAGTACAGTGGTACATATTATCAACCCCAGAATTTCCTTGGACCACCATTGCATCCAATAATTTAGTGCAATTCACTCACTAAGTTTATTTGTACATACCTTGTTCAATAAATAGAACTATTGGGAAAGAGAGATTCATCCAACTTTTTACAATATAATGCTCTGAATTTGGAAAGTTACCAGGATTGGACAGTAGTGGTCTATGAAAAGCAGCAATCTTTCATCAAAAGTCTTTAGGGAAAGGTGTAGATCAGTGGTCTTTGAGGATTTTATGAAAACGTAGTTTCCACAGCAGGACCTGGAACACCATACTGAAAGCATAGGAAATGGAGCAGCAAGTGAACTCAATGCCCAATTCAGCCTAAATATTGCCAGTTATTTGTGTATGTATATTCTTATCCTTCAAAAGACTTCTCTTACTAAATATCTTTTAAAAATATTAAAATAATTTTCAGGAAAATATATTGAGTTGTTAAATACAAAAATAATAATTATTAACCCAAATATGATTGACTCAATTATTTAAAATTACATAGTAAAATTATTATATCTGAGATACTGTAGTAAACAAGCAGTATGCATGTATAAATGCAACGTATTGCAGATATATGGGTGGTACCGATAGGGAAAAACATGACCAAGAACTTACTCTTGTAACGGGTTATTTGAGATTTGGAAACAAAAGGAAAAGGGACACAGTAGTAGTTGAAGAATGAAATTATTTTCAAACATGCAAATTAGAATTTAAGATAAATTAAAGTTAATCATATAAATTTTGGAGTCGTTTATCTAAATTTACTTTCTGAATTAGTAATTTCTTCATTAAGTTACTGCAATAGTCTACATTTTATTTTATAATTTTAAAGCAGGCATAATAATATCTACTTCACAGGTTGGTGAGGGTTTAATGATCTAATATATGTAAACAAACACAGAACAGGATCTGAAATATAGTAGTTTCTTGATGTTTTATTAATTGTTTGTATTTAATTGTAACAGATAATTATAGCACACACCAAAAAAAAATACAAGTGTAGAGTCAATATAACAACCTGAGTAATAATATTAACCCATCAACCAGAACAAGAAACACATTATTGCCAACAACATTGAAAATTTTCTTCCTCCATCTTCTGTAACTATCCTGCTCTTCCCTTTCCCAAAGTAATTATTTTCCAGATTTCAAATACAAAGACAAGTCTTACCTGTTTTGAAAAATATTAATGTGAAAATATTCAGCATGTATGCCTTAGCATCTGATGTCTTTAGCTGAATATATTTTTGAGATCCATGTGATTGTAAATAACTTATTTTTCCGTTAACTTCTCTACAATACTGCATTATATGAATGCAATATGCTAATATATCCTTTCTTTTTGATACAAGTGAAATACTTATTTTCTTCTCTTAATGATGTTTGCTCATGAGCCAACATTTTTAATGTAATGTATGGTACCATTCTTTACTTTCTTATTCTGTGTGTGCATTTCTTAGGTCATCTTTCCTTACAACAGGGTTAGAAAATTATTTTTTGAAGTTATTTTCTTGAAGCTTTTAATTTTCCCATTTAGATCAACAATTCACTTGTAATAATTTAGTTTACTTGTGAGACAGAAGTTAATATTTCTATATTTCTTTACAGATATGTAAATATTCAATTGATATAATTTTTGAGAATGACTGTCATTCCAAACTGCTTTGCTGTGCCACCTATGGTAAAAACGGTATGTTCATAAGTGCATTGATGTATTTCTAGACTTTCATTTCTCCTCCATAGGTTTTTCTTTCCTTACACCAATAGTAGTGATCTTATTTATCTATAAAAAGGCTTTATTGCATGTCTTGCTATTTGTTAGAGGATGTCATCTGATTTTGTTGTACTTTTTCAATATTGTCTTGGATAATTATAGCCCTTCACATTGCCATGTAAATTTTAGTATCAACCAGTCTATTTCTACAAAATGAAAAACAAAGAAACAAAAAGTTATTTTTGGCATTTAGGATTTTTTTCAATCTCTAGAGTCATTTGGGTAGCATTTTGTCATTAAAACATAGAGTTTTGATTCACAGATATGGTGACCTATTCAAAAATTTACTTCTTTTTACTCTCAATATATTTTAAATTTTTCTTTGTAGAGATTGTCCACATATTAGACTTATTCTTAGGTTTTTGAATAATGAAGTAATAGAGGTTTTTTTTGGAAAATTTATTTCTAATGCTTTGTTTCAACTATATGGCAAAAAATTCAGTGATCTTACTGAAGTCATTCAAATGCCTTTATCAGGTTGTGAAACCAAACTCAAATAAAACTCATTCATTTCATTAAATATAATGTATAATATAACATTACCAGCATCTTTCACTTCAGAATATTTTCTATTTATATTGTGACTACATCTTTTATACATGAGTTATTTAGAAGTCTCTTGCTAATTTTTCAAACATATGGAGATTTATTTTTTAGGTAATTTTTTGCTACTTTTGTTCTAGCTTATTTCCACTATGTATGGAGATTATAGCTGTGGGTTTTTAACATATTTATTAATTATACAGGACCTAGTATGTAGCTATTTAATGTCAGCTAAAATATTCCGGGTACATTAAGAAGTGTGTGTACTCAGCCGGGTTCAGTGGCTCAGCCTGTAATCCCCCGCCTTTGGGAGGCTGAGGTGAGTGGATTGCCTGAGCCCGCGGGTTCGAGACCTGCCGGGGCAGCGAGACCTCATCTCTACAATAAATTAAAAAATCAGCCAGGCGTGGTAGCACGCATCTGTCGTTCCAGCTACTTGGAAGGCTGAGTCAGAAGGATTGCCGGAGCCCAGCAGGTCGAGGCTGCGGTGGCCGGGAGCGGCCACTGCACTCCAGCCCGGGCGACAGAGTAAGACTGCAGCTCAAAAAGAAAAAAAAAAAAAAAGTATGTGTACTTTTCAGCTGTGGGCTGCATTTTTTTAAAAATTATATATATATATTATATATATATATATTATATATATATAGTGGGCTGCATTTTTTAAAAAATTATATATATATATAATATATATATATATATCTTTTATTTTAAAATTGTGGACTACAGTTAAGGGTTAGGTATACAAATATTCATGTCAATTAAATTATTAGATTTTTCAAATCTTCTACTTCTTTATAATCTTGTGCTTGCTCTACAAGTTTTGGAGAAAGTTATCTTAAAACTCAAAATTTTGTATACACTTTATTTCTTTTAGTCTTCAAACTTTGTTGTATATAGAGTTCATGTAAATACCAAATTAAATGTATTTCCAAGTAGAGTAAAGTTCTGATCATTAAGATGTAATCTCTTTCCCTAAAGTTTTATCTAAACTCTTCTTCATCACATTACAAGACTTGGTTTTGATTAGTGCCCACATGATATAATTTTCCATTCTATTAATTTCCCATTTTTCTTATCTTGTAGTATAATTTGTTTCTTATAAGTTACAAATGGTTAGTTCTTGCTTTACATTCCCTCTGGAAAGCTTTTAGATTTAATTGGATAATTTACTTAATTGAATAGAATATAATTAATAGTATATTTGTTTAATATGTGTTTTTTTACTTGTCCCACATATGTCCATATGCTTTTATCTCTGTCTCTAATTTTATTTTTAAATTGCTTTTAACTCCTATGTTGATTTGTAGTTATACTTTTTTTTACTCTTCTTGAGGATAGTTATAGATTTTAATATGCATCTATGATTTTTTCAAACTTTTCTCCTTAACCATCTATTTCTATCTACCTAAGTACCTACCTATCTATGTTTGTATTTGTATGCATTTGTGTGTACCTGTTTATATGTGGATAATGATATGAGTTTGTAAATTAAACTCCACAAATCTGACTTAGAAGTGTCACACTTTATACTTTGTTCTGTTCTTTATTCCATCCTGTACCTTGAAACTTCCATATTAAATTATTTTTCTTCTGCTTAAAGTACATTCTTTAAAGACAGCAATATGAGGCTAAAGATGAAAATTATCTGTTTTAGTTTGAATACTTCTTTATGTTTTCTCCAGTTTTAAGGACATAGAATTTTAGATTTATAGATTTTTTTGTTTTTAGTATTTTTAAGATTTCATTGTACCATAGTGTATACTCCAACTGCTTTTTCTGTCAAGCAGTCAGTTGACAAACCCAATTTTATCACTTGACAAAAATCTGTCCTATTCTTGTTTATGGTTCTATTATTTTGCTTGTAGTTTTCTAAAAGCTTTACTAGGCCAAGATGAGAGTAAGGATAGTGAGACATATGACATGCAAACTAAAGGGACACTCACATTTAAGGCCATGAATGTTGAAGCACATATTCTGGTGTGTGAGTGAGTATGTCCTGCATGTATGCACATATGTAGTCTAGCTTTAGTAGTTGTTTTCTGCAGGTGGATTTTTCTGCATCACCTAACTTGCAGTTGTCAAATTAAAAATTGTGTATTTCCTTAGATTTTGATCATTATCATTATTACCATCATCCATATTGTGATGTTTTAGTTATTTCCGTTGTTATACTTGTTCTGATAACTCTCAAAGTGAAATTTTTAAATGTTGGATCCAACAAAGTGTTTTCTTTTGGGTGAATTGATTGTCAGAGCCGACACATTATAATGGGGAGCTAGTTGGTTCTAGAGCAGGTCTGAAACTACTTTAACTTGAGTAACATATGGAGCTTAAGATGACCACCGGATGGGTCAGACTGTGAGAGTCTCCGTAGAGGCAAATGTCCATAAAGATTATTTGTGTGAGTGGGCATGCACTAGTGGGAGAGTGAAAGTCCATCTAGGGGGAGACTCAGGTACATGCAACTGGGTCCCCCTTCTGAGGGCGACTGCAGGTCCCCACTGCCCTGAGGTTGGAGTGCAGCCCACATGATCGCATGCCAGATCATCTGCTGCTTGCAGGGACGTGCCTGAGAAAAGTTTACCGAATCCAGCTGATTCTCGTCAGATGGCACTTGGCCCAGACCATCACCTGTTGTGATGGATCTGCTGGAGTTCTGGATCTGATCGGTGGAGAGAGATGATCAGTGAGAGCTGGAGAGGACCCCCATCTCCAGTGAGGAGATGCCAACCACAGCCATTTTCTCTGTCTCAGGACCAGGCAGAGCATTGCCCTGCCCAGCTCTGCCTAGCCTCCAACTTGGAACCTAAGGTAATCTCATAAAACCAAGAGAAACAGAAGCCCCTCCTTCATAGTGGATTGGACACAGACAGGTCAGATCTGAGTGGCAGACATGAGAGGCAAGCAAGACAAGTGAGTCCGGATCTGATCCACCCCCTTTCCAAAGTAGTCCTGGACATCTGACCAAAGCTGTGAGCAACCCTATCTGCCTGTGTTGAGAGCAGAGCGGAGGGGCAAGAAATCAGAGCCGAAAAGTCATTGGACTTACAGGAATGCTATCAAAGTCAGTCTGGTTGTTTTTTTTTTTTTTTCTATTTTTATTTTTTAACTGTTGGTTTTGCTCATTTTTGTTTGCTGTCCATTTTAGCTTTTTTCTCTTTATTTCTGTTTTTGATAACATTTTCATACTTGTTTTGTTTCTGTCATTTGCTGAACTTTTTTTCTTTCTTCTTTCTATTCTTTAAACTTCCTGTTTGTGTATGGGAAGGGTACATCTATGGGCAGGTTTTTGCTGGAATGTGTGCTTGTATGATTACCTGTATGTTTTAGGTTTTTTTTTCCTCTCTCTCTCTCTTTTCTGTCTTTGTGTCTCTTTTCATTTGTTAGTTGGTATCAGTCTGTTCTCCTTCTTACTCTTCTCTCTCTCCACCTTCCTCTTCCCCTTCCTTCCTTCTTCCATTATTTTCCTTTTTCTTACCTCATTTCATTTCCAGGAAGCAAATCTATACTTCCACTGCATGGACAGACTGTGAGGCAGTGGTAACTGGGTTCCAGGGTGCCCATATACCTGTCAGTAGATATGGGAATCTGCAGATAGGTTCTGAATCACAGATCCCCCCTCAATTAAATCTCAAAACTGCAAAAAGTACAGCCCCCAAATAGTCCAGCTTCAGAATTGAACAAATCCAGAGGATCCACATAAGGAAGAATAGGAGACTCAGCAAACAGAAGTAAAAGTAACACCACCATCCCCAAACAACAGAATTAAAGAAGGGGGTGAGGAGGGAAAGTGGGGTGGAGGAAAATGTACACAAATGAAGAAAAACCTAAAGAAGAATATAGGTCACACACAGATCCCAGGGAGGTCAGACACTGAGAAAACAGACTTTGAAGTGCAAACGATGAAGAGCACCAGAATGATTAGTCTCAAACTATAAACCCAGATATCAAGACATTAATAGAGAGAATAAAAAGAATTGAGGAGAGACAAGAGGAAAATAGGAAGGTGTTGATAACTGCAATAACAGCAGTAAAGAATACTGTGAATGAATAAAGAACAATGATGAGCATGGAATGTAGAATTAGCCAAGCAGAAGAAAGAATCTCAGAGCTTGAGGACCAAAATATAGAACTAACCCAAACTGTCAAGAATATAGAAAAGAAGCCTTAAAAAGCAGAACAAAACCTTCAAGAGATGAGCAAATCCTTCAAGAGGCTGAACCTAAGGGTAATGGGACTTCCTGAGGAAGAAAGAGAGACAGAGACTAACCTGGAACAAACATCCCATGAAATTATTCAAGAAAGCTTCCCTCATCTCATCAGTGATGCTACCATTCAACCACAAGAGATTCAGAGAACACCTGAAAGAAAACAAATGAGAAGACCAACTCCTAGACACACAGTAATTTACCTAAGCAAAGTAAGTATAAAGAAAAAAATCGTAAAGGCAGCAAGAGAAAAAGATCAGACTAGCTACTGGGGAAAGCCAATTTAGAATAGCAGCAAATTTATCCACAGAAACACTCCAGGCTAGTAGAGCTTGGAGCCCAATCTTCAAAGTTCTCAAAGATAAACAATTTCAATCAAGAATAATCTATCCAGTTAAGATAAGCTTCATCAGTAGGGAGAATTAAAATATTTCCCAGACATTCAATCCCTAAGAACTTATGCTGCCTCTAGACCAGCTCTTTAAGAAACACTTAGGAAAGCACTAAGCACAGAAGAAAGGGAAAAAGGAATAACAATGGTCTTCACCAGAGTGCAGGAAAAATATTGAAAACACACATGAATCAATCCAAAAGTCAAAAGAAAGACAACAAACAAACAGGAACAGCAACAACTCTATAAGAACCTCATGACAGGGATAAACTCTAACATTACAATAATTAACTTGAATGTAAACGGACTAAATGTACCACTGAAAACATAGAATGGCAAAATGGGTAAAATATCATGAGGCAACAATATATTGTCTCCAAGAGACTCGTCTCGTCAGAAAGGGCACTCACACTCAAAGAAAGAAGATGGGAAGCAAATTTTCAGGTGAATGGAACACAAAAGAAAACAAGAGTCACAATCTTAATTTCAGACAAAATCCCCTTTAAACTATCAAAAATTTAAAAAAGATACAGAAGGTCACTATATAATGATAAAAGTTTCAATCCATCAACAAGAAATATTGATCCTAAGCATATATGCATCCAACTTCAGAGCACCAACTTTCATAAAGCAGCTTCTAGGAAACCTAAAAATATATTGACTCTACATTATCCTAGCTGGGGACATTAATACTCCACTCACAACCCTAGACAGATCATTATGACAAAAAATCAGCAAGGAGATCTGGAACTTCAGTGTGACACTTGAGCAAATGCACTTAACTGATACCTGCTGAACACTCCACCCAACAACCACATAATACATATTTTATTCATCACCCCATGGAACGTACTCTAAGATCGACCACATCCTTGGCATAAATCAAGCATAAACAAATTTCATGAGATTAAAATTTTGCCATGTACCTTCTTACACCACAGTGAAGTAAAATAACTATCAACACCAAAGTTCCCCCAAAACTCACAAGACATGACATGACCACTTTACGACATGATGCTAAGCAACTCCCGGGTCAACATGGAAAACAAAGCAGAGATTAAAAGATACCCAGAAACAAATGAAAATGAAGAGGCATCTTACCAAAATCTCTGAGATGCCATAAAAACATTAACATCTCTACAAACAAACATGAAGAAAATGGAAATATCCCAAGTAAATAGCCTAACAAGTAACCTAAGGAAACTGGAAAAGCAAGACCACCAAAACCCTAATTTCAGCAGAAGAATCCAGATCACCAAAACAAAAGCCCTGATCTGAGACATAGATGACAAAAAAGATAATACAAAAGAATCAATGAAACAAAAATCTGGTTCTTTGAAAGGATAAACAAGATTAATGGTCCCCTACCTAGACTGACTAAGAAAAAGAGTGAAAAAACCCAAATAAACTTAATCAAAGACACAAAAGATGAAGTCACAACTGACCTTGAAGAAATACAAAAGATTATGAGAGTCTAATATGTACACTTGTATGGAAACAAACTTGAAATCCTAAAGGAAATGGAAGACTTTCTGACATCATGCAACCTCCCCAGGTTGAAACAAGAAGAAATTGAGACTCTAAATAGACCAATAACAATCCAGGAAATAGACTATGTCATTAGAAAACCACCTACAAAAAAAAAAGAAAAAAAAGCCCTGGTCCAGATGGCTTTCCAGCAGCATTCTACAAAACATACAGGGAAGAACTGATACCAATCTTATTGAATGTACTCTAGGCAACTGAGAAAGATTGAACTCTCCCCAAATCATTTTATGAAGCTAACATCACATTGATATCCAGGCCAGGTAAACATCCAACAAAGAGAGAGAACTACAGGTCAATATCCTTGATGAACTCAGATGTTAAAATTCTCAACAAGATGCTAGCAAATTGGATTCAACAACACATATCAAAAATCATCCACCATGACCAAGTAGGCCTTATCCCTGGGATGCAAGACTGGTTCAACATTCATAAGATCATAAAAGTAATTAAGCACATCTACAGACATAAAAACAAAAACCACATGATTCTATCATTAGATGCAAGAAAAGCTTTTGATAAAATCCAGCACCCCTTCTTGATAAAAACCCTTGAACATCTAGGCATAGGTGGAACGTACCTCAAAATAGTAAGCACCATCTACTAGAAACCCACAGCCAGCATACTGCTAAACGGCCAGAAATTGGAACCATTTTCCCTGAAAACAGGAAAAAGACAAGGATACCCACTCTCACCCCTCCTGTTCAACATAGTTTTGGAAGTTCTAGCTAGAACAATCAGAGAAGAGAAGGTGATAGGGGGTATCCAAATAGGAAAAGAAGAAATCAAGTTATCCCTCTTTGCAGATGATATGATTCTATACCTCGAAAACCCAAGAGACTCTGTCAAAACCCTCCTTGCACTATTAAAGGACTATGGCAAATCTCAGGGTATAAAATAAATGTGCAAAAGATAATCACATTTAAACACCATTAATAAACAAACAGAATCCCAAATAAACAGCACAATTCCATTCACTATAGCCACAAAAAAAATGAAATACCTTGGCATCTTCCTAACCGGAGACATGAAAGACCTTTACAATGAAAACTACAAAACAGTGCTCAAAGAAATAAAAGATGATACAAACAAGAGGAATAATCTTTCATTATCATGGATTGGAAGAATCAGCGTTGTTAAGATGTCCATTCTACCTAAGGTAATCTACAAATTTAGCTCAATACACAGCTCAAATTACCAGCTGCATTCTTCTCAGACCTGGAAAAAACAATATAGGAATTCATATGGAAACATAAACTACCATGAATAGCCAAACCAATCCTCAGCACAAAAAAAACAAAGTGGGAAGTATCACACTCCCTGACTTTAAACTTTATTATAAAGCTAAGTTAATCAAAACAGCCTGGTATTGGTACAAGAACAGACATATAGTCTGATGGAACAGGATTGAGATACCAGAAGCAAAACCTCAATTTCTCAACCAACTCATCTTCGGCAAAGCCTCCACCACCCACCACTGGGGAGAGGAGAACCTATTCAGTAAATGGTGCTGGGAAAACTGGCTAACAACATGCAGAAGATTGAAACAGTACCCCAATCTATCCCCATAAACAAAAATCAACTCTAAATGAGTCAGAATCCTCAAACTATAAGAACCTTAGAAAAAGCGTGAGGCACTCTTATGGAAATTGAAACTGGCAACCAATTCCTGATGGAAACCCCAAGTGCCCATGCCACAAGAGATAAGATAGACAAGTTGGACCTTATCAAACTGACAAGTTTCTGCAAAGCAAAAGAAACCATCAAGAGAGAAGGGAGACAGCCCACAGACAGGGAAAAAATATTTGCCAACTCCACGTCTGACAAAAGACTAACATCAAAGATCTAAAAGGAACTCAAATGTGCTGAATAGAAACAACAAACAGCCCCATTACAAAGTGGGCAAATGTTATGAATAGACAATTGTCAAAAGAAGACATACGAGCAGCCAACAAGTACATGAAAAAATATTCAGCCTCACTAGTCATCAAAGAAATGCAAATTAAAACTACAATGATTTACCACCTAGCACCAGTCAGGATAGCCATCATCAATAACTCAAAAAACAGATGCTGGAGAGGATGTGGTGAAAAGGAACCACTTTTATACTTGGTGGGAGTATAAACTAGTATAGCCTTTGTAGAAAACAGTGTGGTGATTCCTAACAGTTCTCAAAATCAATCTTTCATATGACCCCTCAGTCTCCCTACTCAGAATAAAGCTGGAAGGACTCAAATCACTCTATGAAAAAGATACCGGCACACGTATGTTTATTGCAGCATTGTTCACAATAGCAAGAACATGGAACCAACTGTGCTGCCCATCAAAAGAGGACTGGATTAAAAAAAAAGTGGTACCTATACACAATGGAATATTACACAGCCATAAAGAAGAACAAATTCATGAACTTTGCAGCAATCTCTAAGATGAATTTAGAGTCTGTAATACTGAGCTATCTTTCACAGAAACAAAAAACTGAATATCACATGTTCTCACTTATAGGTGGACCTTGAACAACTATCATAATAAGAAAAGGATTGACAGTAGCAGGAAACTGCAGGGGCATGGGATGGTGGGGAACTGCCTGGGGAAGGGGAGGCACACCTCATCAGCAAGGGTACATGAACCATGAGTATTTATATCCCTAATCCTAAATTGTATCCCACAATTTTAAAATAAGAAATTTAGTTTAAAAAAAATTTTGAGTTATATAGACACAGGACTAACGTACAGAAATAAGATTTATCTGGTTCCTGCAAAAAGGTGAGGGAAGTTAAGGAGGAAGTTTAAAAATAAAATAAAATAAATAGCCATTATGATGGAGGTTACTTAGATCCTTGTCAGTTGTTTAAGACAAAGACAAGGACATTTACATTAAACCCCTTTAAAACTCTTGTTTCACAACTTGAGGGATATTAAGTATGGCTCTAACATAACCTTGTGCACAAGTTTAGGTATGTTGCATATATTAATGTTTATGGGCTTTATTTTGATATTTTAATTTGTTTACTATTCTAACCCAATCAACTGTTGATCATTGTCTTCTCATTTCCATCACTCAGACATTAGATACCAATCCATTAGTGCTCTTATTATCTGACTTGGTTTATGTATGAATTTTTGATGATCTGAACTATCCCATTCTGTTAGTATTAAAGAGCTTCTGCAACATTTGACTTCCTTTTGGTCCTAAATCCCCACCAAGGGTCTTTTTAATTTTTACCAATGTTCCCTTTTCTGTTGGCAGTTCCCCAAATTAAATTTTTTTAGCTTCCTATCAAATCATGTTTCACAATTCCATTACACCACCTCCTATCCAAGGCAACTTGGCTACTACAATCATATTTGAATGACATCCACATGCTGAAGGCATTGCGAATAAAACCGAGAACATCTTAGAATTAAATTATCTTAAAGACCTGAATAGAGAAATCAAAGAGAGAAGAATGGAAGATAAGAAAATAAATAAATATATAAATAAATAAACTGTGTCCCAGTGTCATTTTTAAAAAATATCCTTAATTTTATTGTTTGTTTAGTTTCTAACACAGAAAAAAAAAATCAGAGGATCTTTAAATATCATCGGTCACTTCTTATTATCCAGGCTCTCTTCCTGGACTATTTTGCTTTTTCTGTCTCTCGACATTATTCTGACTCATGCTCTTTTTAGTTATTTCTTTCCCCTGGAAATGTTCTTTTGGTTGGCATTTCAGGATTTCAAAATAGTTAAGTGATCTGAAGTTTACTCTAAGGATACGTTTATTTCTCCAGACTCTTTGTGAAATGAGATCACGATAGCCATGTAACTGGATTTGCTTTATCACTCAATCAATACTCCTTTCACAGAGATGTGGCCAGAGGAATCTCAGGGAAAGCGGTGACTGTAAGGGAAAATGAGTTTGAATAGAAATGGATACACAAGGGTATAAAGGAGAATTCTTTTTATAGTAATATAGAGAAATAAAGATTTATGGGATGAGAATCATTGCACCTACAAAAAATTATCTGTTCCCTATTTTTTCTAATTATTTTCTTTTTTTTCATTATTTGTACATTTTAAAATGCTTCTTATATTATCCTATATCTTTCTCACCTATTTCTTCTTCTACTTCACTTTACTATTGTAGTTAAAGAGACCGTGAACTCCAATTTTCTCCCTTGCCTTAGTTCTTTTCTTTCCAAGTTAACACCTAAAAATTAATTAAAGTTAGAAATCAAATTAAATTAAGCTTTTAATATAGATATATTTACATGAGCATTCCAAATGCATGCATGTTTTTATACCTTTTACAATTTTGATTGTAGTAAACTCACTATTTGTACTAATGTTATTAATTGTTCTATAGTAGGAATAAGAAAACACAGACATGAAGAAAATAAGTAAATCACCAGTCAAACAACTTGAATGAAAAAGAGATGAGATGTAAACTACAGTTCCTAAATGCGGTTTTTGAAGATTGTTAATTTCTCCAAAGTTTGCAGTTTTCTTGCATTTGCTTATTAAAATACAATAAAATAAACAAAAGTAACTGCTAAGACTTATGGCAGAAGAAAATTGCCTTTCTTTCTCTTTAGATCTATTTCATTATCTTCTGAGTAATTTTAAAGAAACAAAAGTATAGAAGTCTCTTCAAAAGCAGAATTGTACTTTTTTTTTTTTTTGAGGTGGAATCTCACTGCATTGCCCAGGCTGGAGTGCAGTGGCAGGCCATGGCCACCCCAGCATCATCTTGCTGGGCTCAGGCGATCGTTCCACCTCAGCCTTCTAAGTCAGAACTACCTACGCGTGTTACCATGCCAGGCTAATTTTTTGATTTATTGTAGAGATGAGGTCTTGCCAAATTGCCCAGGCTGTTCTCGAACCTGTGGGCTAAGGCAATCCCCTCACCTTGGCCTCCCAAAATGCTAGGATTACAGGATTGAGCCACTGAACCCAGTCCACAGTTATACTTTTATTATTTTATTCTTTAAAATATTGCTAGTGGCCTCCTATACTAAATTTTGAACAGTATATATGTATACATATACGATATTAGATGAAGTTTTAAAAAATAGAAACCAAGCAAACAAGAAGCACAGAAAAGTAAAATAATAATAATAATAATAATAAAGATCTACTTTATCTTTAATGCAATGAGTGAGTTTGGAATTTTAATTGTTTTTTGTTTTAATTTTTAATTTGTTTTGAAAAATGAACTTACATGGTCATACACAGCTTTTGATTCAGATAATTCACTCATAATTTAAATTAATAATTTTATGATAGCATAAACAAGCTATGTTTTATTGCTTTTTATTATCCAATATTTTAAGAATAGCCAGGTATGCCTTCTGTTGTAAACAAATTTTCTAATTTGTAATGAAAGTTGGAATGATCATACATTTGAAGCAAACATTATTTTATGGTTAATTGTGTGTCTACTTGACTGGATTACAGGATTCCCAGATGGCCGATAAAACATTTTTTCTGGGTGTGTCTGTAAAGATATTTCTGGAAGAACTGAACATTTAAATCAGTAGACTTACTGAGTAGAGATTTGCACTCACCAATCGGTTGAGAGACTGAATGACGGGGAGGAAAAGAGGATGAATGAATATTCTCCCTCTCTCTCCTTAAACTGAGACATTCTTTTACTTTTGCCTTCAAACACTGATACTCCTTTATCTTGGGTCATTGAATTCAGACTGAATTATATCACTGACTTTCCTGATTCTCTAGCTTACAGATAGAAGACCATGAGACATTTCAACCTCCACAGTTAGATGAGCCAAGAGGAATTCCCATTGGAAATCAAATACATATTCTGATTATTTTTAGAAACTCTAATGCAACCACTTAAAGACAGGTTAAACCAAACCCTAACAAAAATACTATCAAAAGAATCAAATATTGCAATAATTGAAAATGGCACGCAGTTCTTCTGTTAACTGCCTCCTATTTAGCAGCTGAACAAATACTGTTTTACACCAAATATTTATGTCTTAGTTATTTATATTTGAAGAGTCTTTAAAATTTGTTCAAGGTATATACTCTTATTAAGTTAATAGTGCAGAAAAACTTAGTTTTACATTATATGTAATCAGTATGAACAATTTGTGTATTCTTTTGCAAACATCCCTTTGAAGAAAAGTTAGGTTTTAGTCATTGTGTGTGCAGAATGTATGTGTGTGTGCAATATTTTTGTATGTTTTGTTCACATTATTCTGAGAGAAAACCAAATCAAGTCCTGAAAAGTAATCCTTAATCTAATTTTAAAAGATATATACTTACTTATACTCTTAGAAAGGACATTTAATGATAAAATATTTACTTTTCCAAGATAGTCTAAACAAATTCTATTTAGGTTTATAGTAGATGTTATCAGTAGTATAAACAGATGTTACTAATATGTGTATCTATATGTATAAATAGCATATACTAGTGTAAATAGCATATATATAGTATATATATATGTATATACATACACTAGTATATGCTATTTATGCATATATATATATATATATATATAGAGAGAGAGAGAGAGAGAGAGAGAGAGAGAGGGAGG